>NW_012267229.1:1716467-1842207 GCF_000151885.1 Dipodomys ordii | reverse complement strand
TTTTATTTTATTTGTGAAGATACCGTACAGAGGGGTTAAAATTACATGGGCAGGATAATGCGTACATTTCTTACCAAGCATTGCAGCCTCCTCCTTTGTTTACCCTTCACATCCCTTCCCAGCCTCCCCCCTCCCCACCAATCCCAATCCTTCTCCTTCCCCCCCCTTCCCCCGCCCCGCCTGTTGCAACAATGAGAAGTACAAGTTGTCATGTCCAAAACGAGCTTTACAACATTGGAGGGAAATATTTTTTAATCTCTCTTCCTGCCACCTCTTCTGCCAGAGCCTTCCATTATATCCATCTACCAGAAAGACAGTAAGTCAGCCATTGATAGTCTATTCTTATCACTTCTGTATGCAAAAAGAAGAGAGAAGTGTGGAATGGATATGGAGTGAACAAAGAAAGGTATCAATGCTCTGGTAACTTCCATTGCTGTTCTCATAATTATGTTGTATTATTTATTTATTACCTTTAAGAGGCGGTACAATGGGTTTTCAATTCAACAAATGTGTTTATAATTAGGACACATCTTGTTCAGTGTTATTCGTTCTATCCATTCCCTCCAATATCTCCAACATAGACCCTCAAGTGACATACATTTCACATATGAACATTGACTATAATGACTGGGTTTACCCACCTTTCCTCTCTGCCTCTATATGTCTTTAAAACTTCCCTTCAGAGAGCTTTCTCCAAAGTTACAACTTGAAGAGCAAGGAGGAAGTTGAGAATTGTTCTTTGAATGTTATTTGGTCTTTCTAGGCGGAAGAACAATGTATTCATTGATGATAGAAATCTAGATACATGCATGATGTCATGAAGTGCCAGTTGCACTAATGAGATGGGAAGCTCCAAAGACCTCTTGGCTATTTTGTTAAAGAAAACCACTACCTTCAAACACAAAAACAAATTGTTGAAAAAGCTTCTGTCAAAAATAAGCCCTTCAGTATTTTATGACAGGTGTTTATGGACAGAACAGAAGAGACTGGAATTTCCTATGACTGTGGTTGGCTCTAAAGAACACAATTTTTTAACACGTCTTTCATCATGGTAATGATATGGTAATGATTAATTTTACCTGCAGAAAGCCCAAGGCATCTGTTTAGTTCATGGGAACTTCCAAGTATCTTGTGTACAGACTTGTTCCAGTGGGAGTTTGTGAATGCAGGAACTGTAAACTGGAGCTTATCTCCCACAAGCCAGGAATGGTATGTTCTGCTTAGCCAAGTATTCTTGCTGTTGGAGAACTATTACACCTATCATACATTTTCATTTAAAGGAGTTAACTAACTCAGATTCTCACAAAAGTTAAAAATCACACAGCCTACAGCTTGCTTTGATGTGAGAGTGGAAGTTCATCTACTTTCTTCCCTGCATTGACATCCCTTGAAAGATACAAATCTTTCGGTGTTTTCCAGGAGTGGGCCAGCATTTAAGACTGGACTCTACTGGGCAACCTACTGTTGCTTTCAAATGAGACAGTCTAGGATTTTCGCTTGGCCACGGTAAAGACACCTTATCAAGCTTTCACTCCTTCAGGACTACTCCCAGACTGGCTGGCTCCTCCTAGAACCAGTTTGAGCTTTAGTGTTTGGGTTGATGATTCTATAAGGTTGACCTTTTTTGAATAATAATTGATTAAAAGATCTTGACTTTTCTCTCTTATGACTTGCATAGAAGAAATAATTTGGAATCATAGATACTCACATACAGAGACCTTATATCTCTTTGCTAAGTGATTCATTTTAACAAACACTAGTTGCATTATTGAATGCTTATTATATTGTGGGAATTACATATACTTATTATATTGTAGGAATATAATAGATATTTCACAATGTGAACTCCAGTCCTCATTAAAAACATATATATATATGCTTTTATATATACATTTGTATAATATGCTAGATACATGCAATAAAGTATTATTTCAACCTTAAAAAGAAATATTTGCATTTGCAACAATATAGATGAGCCTGGAGGACATTATCCTAAGTGAAATAAAACACAGAAAAAAAATGCTATGCCACTTATATGTGGATTCTGAAAGATGAATGATTTCTTTGAGAGTGACTGCTATTTTCTTTAAGGGCTTGAAATACATCATTCTACTGTTTCCTGGCCTTGATAGTTTCTAAATGTGCTGTTATACAGATGAATTTGTATTTATTAGTGAGTTGGTTCTTCTCTCTCACAGCTTTTAAAATTCTCTCTTCTGTACTCTTGACATTTTAACCACAATATGGTGTGAGGAGGTTCTATTCTAGCCATTCATGGTGTGTTTAGGGATGTGTGTGGGGGGTGGGGGGGATATATACCAGGGCCTCTTGAATGCTAGGTCAGCACTCTGTCCCTTAAGCCATTCCTCAATCACACAGAGGCCTCCTCAGTATCCCTCCCTCTTTAACAGGCCCTGCAAACAACCAGCCTTAAAGGGAAAGCAAACTTCCCTTGTTCCTGACTCCCACCTGCATCCTACAGCATACATTTTTCAATGAATGTGCTTCAGTGGTATTTCGGGCCCTCAAGGTAGACACTGGCTGAAACACAATGGCAATACTTGCTGCAATTCTCGAGGAAAAGAAATTCAGGAACTTATTTCAGTAAGCAGCAAACTTGGCCACCGCAGTCTCAAGCTTGTTCCTTCATCTAGCTCCACAGTTTTACATTGAGAAATAGTGTACCTCTTGAGTGCCAGCATGCTCTGCAGCTGAGGTCAGTCTGCATCTCTGTTCTACACTTTACCTACTGACTCTCTCTTCCTCCTTTCCTTTCCCCTCTCCTATGTCGCTGCCACAACTGCCAGGCCTCTGTGAGTTCAACCCAGATGTCCTGGTTCTCAACCTCTCTTCCAATAACTAAAGTTTCTGGATCGCTCCCAGTCTTTGTCTAATCTTAGACTTCATTGTATCCCTCAGTTATCCATTTCACTAGAATCTGGAGACTTCAACACCAAGTTGGAAAATATTTGTTTGTGGTTCTATAGCCAAGATTTGTGTTTTGAGAAACATAAACTTTAGTAGAAAGTGGGTATCAATAGTTTAAGTGCTAAAGATTGTTTGCTGAAAAGGAAGACATTTCCTTGTGGTGGGAAAAGTTAATATCAATTATAAGC
Source organism: Dipodomys ordii (assembly GCF_000151885.1). Classification (NCBI taxonomy): domain Eukaryota; kingdom Metazoa; phylum Chordata; class Mammalia; order Rodentia; family Heteromyidae; genus Dipodomys; species Dipodomys ordii. Next base: position 1,839,091 of record NW_012267229.1, on the reverse strand, counting down.
ATTGAGCTTAGTGAAACTTAATAAAATACACTTAAAATGCATAGGATGACATGAATGAAGGCAGTTTATTTATTTATTTATTTATTTAGTGGGGTCTGAGCTGGGTGTTGTCCCTCAGCTCTTCACCTCAAAGCTAGTGCTCTACCACTTGAGCCACAGAGTCACTTCTGGCTTTTTCTGCTTATGTGGTGCTGAGGAATCGAACCCAGGGTCTCATGCATGTAAGGCAAGCACTCTACCACTGAGCCATCTTCCCAGCCCTTGTTTATTATTTTTGGGTGCTGAATTCAAACCTGTGGCTTTAAACATGCCAAACATCACTGAGCTACACCTTTCCAGTCTCTGTTCATTTATTGTTTTCAATTTTTACTTATATTTTAATACATGATGCTTATGATCATTTGTTCATGTGTGTGTGTGTGTTGGTGCACACCACATGTGTATGTGTGCATTCATGAGCCCATGCTTGTGAGTACTGGTACTGGGGCTTTGAACTCAGGGCTTACACACTTTCTGTTAGCTCTCACATTTGAGCCACAGATCAACTTCCAGTTTTTGGCTAGTTCATTGGCAATAAGAGTCCCATAGACTTCCCTGCCCAGGCTGGCTGTGAACTGTGATACTAAGATCTCAGCTTTTAGAGTAGCTAGGATTACAAGCATGAACCACTTGTCAAGGTGACTGTATCACAACCAATTTACTTTCTTTATAAGTCTATACGTTCTGCCTCATGGTTAAATACATTTTTCCCTTTTCTGTTTGGAGGACGAGGATTTGGAAATCTGAGGAGTAAAAATCTTATTCAGCCAGAAAATGTAGCAGTTCTATGTCACTGATATGCCAGCTCAGAAAAATGGTGGGCTGCAACTTTAGTGAAATGATTGTAACTGAGTCATTTGGATGGCTGCTACCCGTTCTGGTTGCACAGCCAAGCAAAAAGTAAGGGGCATTGCTCAAGGAAAAAGCCAGCAGTTGTACCTCACCATCTTGGATCCTGGTTTATTCATTATGGGTCAGGCTGATTTTTAGGTCTCTAGATACTTTACTGAGGTAAGTTGAAAAATAGACCCCATAAGTTGATCCTTCCCCAAAGAAGCCTTAAACATACAGGGTTCTTGGCCAAATCTGTCATCATGACATTATATGAGATTTATAAAGCACTCCTAAAGATTGCTGTGGGATTACTGAAGCTCCTCAGGTGCCTTCTGGCCCCACTCACCTGCTTTTCACACTAATGAGGAGACAGGGGAAGGAAACCCATCATCACCCCAGGTGTGTGTCTTCTCACACTTGCCATTTTGGACCCCGATGAGAGAGTTCTGATTATAGGAATTATTCATTAGTCAAAATCTCTATTGAGAACACTTTTTGTTATCCTAAGCAAAACTATAGCATGAGATTCAATATCCCTCTTGGGCTTTTAATATAATTAAGCCATATTTTCCCCTGATTTTAAAAACATTTAGCTCTTGAGATGGAAGATAAACTTAAGAAAACTGTTTCTCACTTTAATAATTTTTTTCCATAATTTTTCCCACCTTTTGGAGCCATAGGGATCTCCCTACTTTGTTTTCACTTTGTTATAGATTGTTTCCTGGAAACTTCTCTCCCTGTTTTCAACCAATTTCAATTCAGAAGCAAGTTCCTGTATTCTCTTTCCCCTATATATAGAGTTGACTTCTAGGGTTAGTGGGAAGCTTGCATTCCCTTTGTTATTTTAACCTCAATTTTATGAAAACAGCACACTTGATAAAATCCCAAGATTGGAGAGTTCAGACCCTTACAATTTTTTTTAAATGACCTGCTCCTCTATGTCGCTACCGCCTCGACCAGCAAGGAAGATGCGACACCGAACTCTTCTCTCTGCAGTTTACTCAGGACCTTTGAGTAATCTTCTGACCCCAACCCCGAGGAGAATTCCCCACAGCCTTAAGTACCCACTGGGTAGCCAACCCTGATACGCCACGTGGGAACCACCAATTAGGTTCAGGTGCGTGGAAGCAAGCCAGATTCTTTGCCTTAGCCATATAAGGAGTTGTTTACCACAGAGAGCACTCGCCATCGGGAAGGCAGAGGGCGGAGGTGCGGCTGCACGCAGCTCTCTACACCTCTACAGAAACGATGGTCAAATACCAAAATATTCTATATGTATAATATATTTATCACATAAACTTTGAATACCTTGCAAAGCTAAATAAAAGGCATTAATGACCTTAAGCAGGAAATTTTAGAAAACCTTGACCAGCCATGAAGCGTAAAGAACTAAACTGCCATTTAAGTCACATAGCACTTTAAGACTTTCCTTGAAACATCTGTTAAGTCACCATTATCTCTGCTGCTGAAGCAGTAACAATTGTAAATCCATGAGACCTTGAACCAAGGCCTCATGTATGCTAAGCCCCCTTGTTTTGGTTGCATATTTTGTTTTAGTTTGTTGAGATAGGATCTTGAAGTAGCCCAGGCTGTCTCTGAACTTGCTGTTAGTCCAGGCTGACCTCAAATCCATAAGCCTCCTGCTTCTGACTCCTGCTTCTATAATTACAGGTAGTGTACCAACACATCTGGCTTAGTGTTTTTTGAAACCATGCTTACTCTTACTAGCCCATGAAATATTCAATTAATATACCCACTGTTGTTATTTGTTCATATTATTAGCCTAGCAACATGAATAAAAAATATAATAATAATAAGCCAGCACATAAATTAATTCACAGTGTAGTTTTCTAACAATAATCCATGAGTGATTCTGGTTTTATGTCTACCTATGACTCCTTGCGTCCCACAAACTCAGAAATGTTCACACCTGGCAGCACCATGAGTTGGAAATGTCTGTTGTAGGTGTGTTTCTCTCATATATTTTCTCCAAAGGCACTAAGTGATGGTGGCTTCACTTCACTTATTTTCCAGCAGCATCTGCAGAGTGTACTGAGGACTACAGGTACCATACACAGGAGGAAAAAGCGATGCTGTTTGATACAAGTGACATGCAATTCCTTGAGCAGCAGACAGATCCAAAATGGATTAATGTTTAAGCCAGCCCCTTTCACCTGGACCCTCTCATAAGGATTGACAAAGCACTGTGTGTGGCTTGTCCCTCAACCTTCTGACTCTTCTGTCACCTTGGAGTTGACACCACTTTCTGATCTGAGACACTGTCACTGGGGGTCAGTAGCTGTACCACACACTGAAATCTTACAATGGCTTTCCACTCTGCTGAGACGGAGGGAGGAAGAGAGATAAGAAAAGAGGAGGGAGAAGGATTGAGAGGTGTGGGAAAGGGGAGAGAGAATCGTTCTTACTAAACGTCCTCTGTGCCTTTTTAACTGGCATTTATAATTGTCCATAAAATAATGATTTTAGTAGGCAAATCCTTTTTCTTCTTTTCTTTGAATATTTTTCTTTAAGTAGATGTACAAAGGAGTTGCCACTCACCAAAGCAGTTTATAAATACAGTACATCTTGATCAGTGTCATCCCTTTTGACATTTTCACTTATTCCTTCCCATACTTGTCTTCATTTTAGGTTATATATCGAATGTTTTGCCATTTAACATGTACCATGGTAAATCTTGTCTTTATTAATCAGTCAGTGTGTATTATATGTTTATATCTGTAAAGCTCAGGGATAGAAACTGAACACAGTGCTCTTTGGGTCTCTGTAGTTCTGTTTTACCATTTTTCCTGGCCAGGATATTAGCAAAATGCTCAGGATTATACAGCTAGGATGGTCTAGGAACAAGGCAGAACTTGTTACAATTATTTCATGGTAACATCTGCCTAAATTTCCTTTGGAAATCCTTCATTTCATTCTCACGTATGGAATTGGTGTCAGATTGACCCTCCGCAGCTACAGATAGGAAACCTAATGTATTTAAACAAATCATAATTTTGCATCTATTGATGTTTGGCTTAGCGTTGGTTATTTGGGTTTGTTGTTGTTTGTTGCTTTTTCTTTTTTTTGTGGAGTGGTGTGGGGGAAGAGGTCAATGTCTTACTATATTGCCCAAGCTGGTCTAGATCTGAGTATGTGGCCCAGGTTTGTTTGGAACTTGTAATTCTCCTGCCTGAGCCTCCTAAGTGCTGGAAGTACAGGTGCATAATACCATGTACATCCTGGTCATGTGTTTTAGTTTTTACTTTTTTATTTGGTGCTGGTACTGGAACCTGAACTCAGTGCCTCATACTTTGCTTGGCTCAGAGCTGGTACATTCACCACTTCTAGCTTTTTGCTGGTTAGTTGGAGAAAATAGTCTGTGAACTTCTTTGTTTGGATTAGTTTGAAACATAATCCTCAGCCTCCCAAGCATCATGGACCAATGGTGCCCAGCTAGGTTGGAACAAGGACACCATATGGCATTTTTTGTGGCATTTCCAAATGGGATCTTTACCTCTGTTTATGAATAAAGAAGCATGGAACCTGTTTTTATACTGGCATTCCTACTTTTATCTTAAAGAACATCAACATAAAACAGATAAAGCAGAGGCAGCAAGGGGATTTGGAAAGAAACTTTATTATCACCTATATACCTTGGATATTCCAACTAAATAAGATGGTAAATTCCTTTTATTGTTTAGTAAGTCAGGATGAATTGGATTTTTCTTATGTGTCAAATGAGCCCCTAAGATCCATGGTGAGTTCATTAAATTTCAAGGTACTTTGTTAACAATTAACTCTTAATTGGGAGGTGTGAACTGGACAAATTATCACAGATGATAAAGTATCGTGAAAAATGAGCACTTGACACTCACAATATTTATAGAAGAGGAAGACCACTAATGTATTGAGCAGATTTCTCTTTTTCTCTGACCTGAAGAACAATCGTCTGTCTACACCATGGCTGTTTGTTTTAATTTAGAACAGTGTCTTTAAGTAAACAAATATCTAGGCCCCCAAGCCACACTAAAGAGCTCATTCAAGGAAATTACCTAGAACAAAGAAAACACCTCTGACATAAATTGGGGGCTCAGGCATGAAAATAATAGGGTACTCAGGAAAGCCAGAGTCCATACATCAACAACCCAGTAGTTGGTAGTTGGAGTTGGTAGGAAAAATGTACACCTTTTTAATTAGTTATAATCAATGCTAAGGTCTCTTTACCTTGTTGATTTCCCTGTTCCCTTCTGAATAGGAAGGCAGAGTTAGTGCTGTCATATTGAACCGGTCAGTAATGGGCTCTGCCAGGCGTGGAGGAGATAAAAGCCACCACCTGCCTTGCCTCAGCTCCCCCTACCCCATTTCCCTGGCTCCAGTTGTCTGCACAGCTGCTGACAGCTGGTCATTGTTCAACCCCTAGAGCTGCCCGAGAGCTGGGCCTTTAGTTCCCTCTCTCAGCACAATTACATTGTGAATGCAGCTCCTGGGTGGGTTTCCTGTGTGCTTTGGCCGTGACCCCTTGGAGGGCTGTGAGTCTGAGCTGAGACTCAGCAGACATGGCTTATGTGTGTGTGTGTGTGTGTGTGTGCCATGTGCCAGGGCCTAGGAAGAACAAGGTTAGCACTCCAGAGAGGAAACTGGGTTTTAGAAAGGCAAAAGCGAGGATGTTTATGACAATACCTATGATATCTGGTGGGCATATGTTGATGTTTTTGGCTGCCTTCATGTCTCGGAGTTGTACAATTATTTCTACTAGAAATATGTCACTTGATCCAAAAGCATTGTGCTCTCTCTCTTCTCTCTATTCTTTCTCTCCTTGTGCCCGTATTAGGTCTTGAACTCAGGGTCCAGAGCTCTCACTTGGCTTTTGTGCTCAAGGCTGGCACGCTGCCTCTTGAATCACACCTCTACTTCTGGCTTTTTTTCCTGGTAAATTAGAGATAAGAATCTTGCAGACTTTTCTGCTTGACTTGGCTTTGAATCATGATCCTCAGATCTGTCTTGTGAGTAGCTAGGATTAAAGGCGAGAGCCAGCTGCATTCTCTGTTAACAACTGGGTCAGAGGTAGGCACATGAACACATGCCTTAGATACTAAGACTCTCCTAAGATTCAATGCACTTATCTAGAGAACTATTTAATTTTTTTTCCAGTGCTGAGGATCAAACCCAGGTAGTGCATTTTCTGGACAAGTGCTTTCCCATTGAGCTATTCCCCTAGCTCATATAGATCTACTGTGTGTGTGCATGTGCATGTGTGTGTATGTATGTGTGTATGTGTGTATGTGCCAGTCCTGGGGGCCTGGGCACTGTACCTGAGCATCTTTTGCTCAAGGCTAGTGCTCTACCACTTCTGCCATTCTTTTTAATAGTTTAGTGATGAGGGTCTCAGACTTTCTTGCCTGGGCTGGCTTCAAGCAATGATCCTCAAAACTCAACCTCCTGTATAGCTAGGAATATAGACATGAGCCACCAGCACTCATCCACAAACCTCCTTGACAGTAGAATTTGTAAAGAAGAATAATTGAAAAAGGAGCCTAAAGAGTGTTTTACAGCCAATATAGCCTTGCTTGTTGGGAGTGGTAGCTATCTTGATAAATAATTCCAATCCTTGTTTAGGAATAATGGAGATTCTCTCAGCTAGTAGACAGTTCTTGCTCTCAGCCTCCTTTGAGGATTACCTCTGTGAAAGATTGCCATCTTGCCCAATATCATGTCATCTTTCTGGAGTGGCCCAAACCCAGTAAGTGATAGAGATTTGAACATAAAGGTCTGACTTTTCCATATTCAGTTCTAGCAGGTGAACCTGTCCTCAGAATCCTTCCCAAGTCCACGGAGATATTCCCTGAGGATGTGAGGCAGTTCCCTCCTCATCTGTGCTTTCCCTTCTGAAGATATAGATTGAAAAGCTCCCCCCACATGTTGGTAAAGCCATCCTGGGGATCACCAAGCTAGCCAGTATATATTTTATCCTAAAGGTAGAATTAGGTGACTAAAGTAAGAGTGATGACAGTGAACTGAAACATGACTTTGGGTGGTACAAGTATTCCTCCTGCTCCTTGTGATTCTAGCTCAGAATTCAAGGACTAATGAAAATCATGTCATTTGTTCCTCTCCTTTTAAAAGGCCACATGACACTCACTTTGACAATTAGGCAGATTGACCAGTCGTTTCAGTTTTACACAGATAAAATCTGAATGTCATACTTGTCCCGTGAATATCAAATACCTTTTAATGATTCTTGACATTAAAACTAGCTCATCTAGTCATTTTGATTTTCACCCCCTCCCCTGGCTTTTTGATATAAAGTATCTTTTAAAGAAAGTTTATTGTAGTTACCTTCACGATGGAATAACTTGGACCAAGTACAAAACTAAAATGGTCTCACAAGTGGCATTTCCTATCCCATTTCAAATATACAGCATGGTAAGAATTCTCCGGAAATTAAAATATTGCCTTTCAAGCCCTGCTCTCAAAAGGATGAGAAGGAAATTGCTGCAGACCAGCATTTGTCCAACTATCTCGGTTTTTTAATAGTCTATAAAATGTTTGCCAACATGTTCCCCATGTGAATTCTATTATGCACAATGATTAAAAACAAACATGTGCACTTTCTGTTGAGATGTCTTTAATAACCTGAAGGCACAGTGAATGATCAGCAAGGCTCAGAGTTAATAACTGGTTGAAAAGATACCCTTAGAATCATGGCAGTGGTCTTGCATTAAACCAGTGGCTTACATGCTTCTTTTCTATTGCCTCAATAAAACGCTAATTAAACTCTATGAACCAGACAATCCTCTGATTAAATAATAGTGTGTGCATGTGCAATAGGTACACACATTTCGTATCACTTCTAAAGATCACTTGATGCAAATCATCACAATATACAGAAATCTAAGCTACCTCAGAGGACATAATTCATTAGAAATGTGTCAACCTGAAAGTCAAATTCTAAAGATTTAATTTCATATATTTCATAAAATATTGGAAGCTTATGTAGTACATATATTTCTTCTTTGAAATTCTACCCTAAATAAATGCACTGTTCCTAGGGCTTTATATTAATACTATTGAGTAACTTCTGTCCCCTCAGAAGCAAGACCAACTTCTGTTAACTTTTAAATAATAGTACATAGCATATGTACTATTGGGATATGTACATATGGAATGTTGAACTGCTCCATGAATCTTTTGTAGAAAAAAATATGGACGTCTGTCTCAAAAATCTTAGTGCAATTTTAATCTTTAATAACCTCAGAAATATGAATACTATAAACTTATAAACACACTAATATTTAATATTTTTGTATTTAGTGCCTGAACTTTATTTTTTTAATTTACTTATTTATTTTGGCCAGTCATGGGGCTTGAACTCAGGGCCTGGGCATTTTCCCTGAGTTCTTTGGCTCAAGGCTATTATTCTACCACTTTGAACATCAGTGCCACTTCAGGTTTTCTGGTTGTTAATTAGAGATGAGTCTCTTAGACTATCCTGCTCAGGCTGGCTTTGAACAGCGATCTCCAGATCTCAGCCTCCTGAATAGCTAGGATTATAGGCATAAGCCACCAGCTTATGTTTTTTTTCTTTTATTTAAACTTTTGTTTCATTCAAAATTTGGCATTTTTAGGGGAGCTACAACTACAAATTTAAACTCCATCATTTAAAAATCACACAATTCTCGCTGGGTACTAGTGACCCATGCCTGTAATCTTAAACACTTAAAGGGCTGAAATCTGAGGTCCATGGTTTGAAGCCAGGCCAGGAAGACAAATCCAAGAGTCTCTTACCTGAAAAAAGCTGTAGGTGGAGTACAGTTCAAGTGGTAGAGTTCAAGTCCCAGTACTGGCATGCATATATATATATATATATATATATGTATATATATAACTAAAGCCATTAAAATCTATAAATATATAAGAAACTAACCTAAGTGAATATTCAAATTATATTTTATAAGTTGGTATCTTTTACATTTTTATGTTGTTAATGCTTAAAACTGCACCGAATCTTCAGTATCCAGGAAGTCTAAGAAGAAAAGTTTTCTTATACTTTTTCCTGCTTCTTGTTTTGATACTGCCCATATCAAAATGTTTCCAACAATTAGAAACAGGCAAACTCTAAAGTCCTTGCCAGTTCACTTGTCAGATACTCTAATTGTGAAAGTTGATGTATTTAATGACAGATTAACTCTGTATTACCTGAAGAAGTGTGAATGGGTTAAGATTGCCAAAGAGAACTAGTGAAAGTTTTAGGTTCTAGTGATATTCAGAGATTGTAACTAGAGTTCCAGGAACTGACGTTCCTGAAATAAAGCAGCCCTCATTGAATCCGTTTTATTGTTTTGGCAAATTTCTCATACGTTGTATAGCAGGATGTATGACAAAATGCATAGGAGAAAATGATGTATATTAGCAGTAAAATTGTTATTTGTACACAGTAGTCTCTTCTTGGGTGTCCTTGACTAGGCCTATGTTGGGCTGAAAGGAGCCAAAAACATAAACTTGTGCTTTAAGCACAAGGTTTAGAAAATAAGACTTGTTTGGAACCATATTCTATTTGGCAGAAACAAACCCTGACTCAGCCTTTTCAGTTTCCTCTCTGAGTACATTGCATTCTCTGCCCTGTCCAAGGTGTGGATCTTTCTGGAAAAATCTCAGAAATGAAGTCTTTTCTGTCTATGAGAATTAAAGGTCATAGACTTGCTTCTTGAGGATGTGAACATTTCACTTCCTGGGTATTAATAAAAATCTTTCTTTATTGAATACTTCCTGATAGGATATGTAGAGAATTATAACAGTGATGGAAAAAGAAGAGGGGAAAAAACAGATGTTATTAAAAATTGCTGAAAATTATTACCCTGTTACAGGTATGAAACTTGCCAATTATTGTCACAGTGATGATATAGTTTATTTGCACATGAATATTCATGGAACAATTATTTTCTGGCTGTTCCATATGTCTTCCCACCCCTGAAACTTGGGGCTAGTTGCTATGAATTCATCTTGGTATCATATTTGCAGAAGAGATTAGAGGGGTCCCCAAGTTGAGCAGATGCTGTAGGTTGGATATGTTTCCTAGTGTGCCAATGTTGAAGTGAGGAAACCTTTAGGAGGAGGGATCACATGCAAGATAATTAGGTCTTTGGGGACCCAGAACTCATAAGGGATTACTGCTGGAGTCATGGAATTTGTTTGTTTGTTTAGTTACTTAGTTCTGTAAGAATGGGCTGTTATGGAAAGAGTAAGCTTGATCTAGTTATATCCCTTGGCTTCCCGTCTTAGCACATGTGTCCTGCCATTGTGATGCCATCTACTGTGAGGGCCTCACCAGAAGCAATCCCCTAGACCTCCTAATGTTGAGTTTGCAGACTCCAAATCTGTGAGCTAAATAAGACTTGTCGCTTTATACTATGCCCAACACAAAGACTTTCTTATAAGAACAGAAAATGGATAAGCATTCCCTCTTTCCTTCCTTCCTTCCCTGCTTCCCTTCCTTCCTTCCTTCTTTCTTCTCTCCATCCTTTCTCTTCCCTTCTTTTCCTGTATGTCAGTCTACTGATTGAATCCCATAGCAGAAGGAAATAGATGGAAGAAGAGAGGAGATGGGAAAGGTGCATATGTGACACTTCTCCATTGAGGTTACCTTTCAGTCCTTTCTTTCTGCAAGAGTTTTGGGTTTCAGACTGCCAAGTTTCCTTTTCTAATGACCCGTTGCTGCTTTTGCTGTCCTCCAAGTTTAAAGACAAAATATGGAATATAATTCTAGTATGTTTCCTTTCTGCTAATATGCACACATACATACAGTGCTTCATATGGAAGAAAGCAAAGAAAAGATAAGATTAAAAACAGGCTGTCACATATAATCCTAACTACTCATGAGGCTGAAATCTGAGGTTCAAAGTTGGTCCCAGCAGATTATGTGAGATTCTCCAATCAACCAATGAAAAAGCTAGAGGTGGAGTTGTAGCTCAAGCCCTTGAGTGAAAAAGTCAAGTCCCTGAGCAAAAACACTCAGGGACAGCATGTTGAGCCTGAGTTCAAACCTCAAGACTGACATACAGGAAAAGAAGGGAAGAGAAAGGATGGAGAGAAGAAAGAAGGAAGGAAGGAAGAAAGGAAGGGAAGCAGGGAAGGAAGGAAGGAAAGAGGGAAGGAAGACAGGGAAGGAAGAGGGAAGGAAGAGAGGGAAGGACAGATGGAGAAAGGGAAACTGTAATTTCTGCTAGGACATGCACATTATAATTACACACAGTTTGTCCCTTACATTGTATATGAGAACATTGTATTATTTATTCATTGAGATATTGCCTTTATAGAAGCAAAGATAAAATAAAATGAGACAAAAATTTGAAATGCAAAGAGGGTAAGAAAATTTCACTTTACTATGTCTTTTTATTTTAATATAATCCCATTTGTCAAGTCTCTCTCCGATTTGTTGTGACCCTGGGACTCTGTTCCTGCCTCTGCCTATAAGTTCTACCAAACTAGAAAGATAGTCAACCAATTGGGAGAAGATATTTACCAGCAATATATCAGACAAAGGCCTAATATCCATTAGATATTTGGAACTCAAAAGACCAATCCCTCCCAAATCTAACAAACCAATCATTGAATGGGCAAGGGAGCTAAAGAGGACTTCTCAGAAGAAGAGATAAAAATAGCAAAAAAAACCCCAAAAAACAAAACACACACACACACACACACACACACACACACACACACACACACATGCACGAGGAAATGTTCCATCATCCCTGGCTGTAAAGGAAATGCAAATGAAAACTACCCTGAGATACCACCTTACCCCAGTCAGAATGGCCCGCATCCTAAAGTCAGCCAAAGACAAATGCTGGAGGGGATGCGGAGAAAGAGGAACTCTACTGCACTGCTGGTGGGAATATACACTAATACAACCACTCTGGAAAGCAGCCTGGATGTTCCTCAGAAAACTAAACATAGATCTTCCCTATGACCCAGCCATATCACTCCTAGGCATCTACCCTGAAAAACAGGAACCAGGATACAAGGACACATGCACCTCCATGTTCATTGCAGCACTGTTCACAATAGCCAAGATATGAAAACAACACAGGTGCCCCACTACAGATGAATGGATCTAAAAATTGTGGTTCTTGTATACAGTGGAATATTATGCAGCCTCTAGAAAGGACAAAATAATGGCATTGGCAGGAAAATGGATGAAACTAGAAAAAAATCATGTTGAGTGAGGTAAGCCAAGAAGAGCAATGAGACAAATGGCACATGGTCTCCCTGATATGCAGATGTTAAATTCAAAACACAATGAGATATGACAAAGTAAACAGGATTCAAGAAACAAAGGAAAAAAATAAAAATAATATTAATGCAGTGTAAGAAATATTTGATCCTTGGTGACTACGAGTGATAGAATGAAAATGTTTTCTTCAAACTTACTTACAAAGAATTACAGTTGTGGTAATACTATGACATTTTTGAGAAGCAAATGTGATTCTTATACATTTGTAATACCAAATATTAAAGATATACTTTCTAAAAAGAAAAAAAAAGAAAGAAAATTTCATTTTTTCAAAAGCTGACAGGTGTAGATTTGTGTAAGATGATAGATTTTCTTCTACTAAAACCTTGCTAACCCAAGAATAAAAACAAAGAGGTGATTAAACAAGTACAAATCAATAAAGACTCCCATGCTGGAAAAGCCTAGAAAAGTTCAGTGGTCTCACTTATGGTCCATGTCCAGTCTCTCCTTATTAGTTGCCATCTTTCCTTTTTGAACACCTCAAACCATTTTGTTCCTAATTTTCCCAGATTAAAATGTAAGCATATAGTTAGATAGAGTCATAAGAAAATAAAAAAAAATGAAGAGAAGCTCAACAAAAAATAAAAACTATTGGAATGGTCTAGAGCAAAATCATACATTTTCTGAAAAAAAAGTTCAATGAGTATTTTGGCCTTTGAGGGACAAGAAGCAAAAGAAATCAAGAATATTATGTAGTTATTTAAGCAGAAAAAATAATAATTTTGGAGAATTGCATTGAGAAAATTTAAAATATAGTATGAAAAATACTATTTTGTAGTACTAGCTAAAAAATAAAGAGAATCCATTCTTAATAGAAAAAATGAAATTGTTTTGGAGTGACTATCATGTTGAATTGTATGCGAAACTAGTGCTGGTGATCATCAAAGTGATTGTCAGAGTTCCTGGTGAAAACTGAGGTTACACAAGGGCCATATAAAAACGAAGGCCAGGCTGGATTTGTCCTATAGACTCTTGTTTGCCCATTTCTGCTTCAAACTTCCATGCATATTTCTATTTCATAGAATATAGGAGACGTTTACTATTATGTTCTTAGTTTCCAAAGTTTTCATCTTATAGGTCATCTTTATCTAGGGGAAGAAGTGTGGACAAATTACTTGCAACTCTTAAGTCTGATGTACATTTCTTTAGGATCCATCTGGAAAATTCATGTGCATTTGGAAAGTTGGTTTATAGTATCATATATGTGCTTCTCTGTTGCAGATCTTAGATAACGCAAAAGTCAGAAGAAGATTGACCATATTGCTTAGTGAAAAAGCTTTCTGTAAATGCTATATACTCTGTAATTCCAATTATATAACATTCTAGAAAAAAAGACAAGTGTTGGCTGGATATGGTGGTTCATAACTGTGAATACTACTTACTTGGCAGGCAAATATATACAAATGATGATTCAACACTAGCTTGGATTTTCAGGGTTCACATGCCATAACACTAGCTATGTGGCAGACGTAGGTACAAGGATCATGATCTGAGGTCAACCCAGGCACAAAGATTCTAAATAAAAAATAAAGCCAAAGGGCGATGTTTGAACTTAAGCACAAGGTTGTAAGTTTACCTAAGTACAATTCCCACCCTTCTACCCCCCTACACCTGTTTTTTAAAAAAATACTATAAGTACAGTGTAAAGGACTCAGCAAGGACAAAGGCAGATAGAGTACAGGGCATTTTCAAGGCAATGAACTACATACATATGCTAGTGTGAATGTGGATACTTTACATTATAGCATGGTATAATATAAAAAATATAGTGTCATATCAACTACAGATTTTAGTTAAGAAAATAGCATACAATATCGATTCATTAATTATAATAAATACAACATAATAATTCAAAAGATGGGGGAGGGGGTATTTGAGAATTTAGTTCACTTTCTACTCAAAACTATTCTAAAGGGGCTGGGAAGGTGGCTCAGTGGTAGAGCACTTGCCTTGCATGCATGAGGCCCTGGGTTCAATTCCTCAGTACCGCATAAGCAAAAAAGAAAAAAGCCTGAAGTGGCACTGTGGCTCAAGTGGTAGAGCACTAGCCTTGAGCTGAAGAGCTGAGGGACAGCACCCAGGCCCAGAGTTCAGGCCCCACAACTGGACCCCCCCCCAAAAAAAACTATTCTACAATGAAATCTATTAATCTAAGAGAATTATATATCTGCTCCTAAATCTGCAGCTGCACATGTGAACAAGTGACAAAGAATAGTTATTGCATTATGTGATCTACCATAAAATATTTGTGCTATTTATTCACTAAAGACATACTAAAAATGAACATTAGCAATCATGAGACTATTATCAGGTATATGTTACTGTATTCCGTGTTGATTTTATTTCTGTATTATATAAACATGACAAATATTTTATCTAATCAACCTATAATTGCAGCTTTCCTCCTAACGTAGGCAAATGCACATTAAATATCAGTTTTCTGTCTGAAGTATTTGGGATCTAACAAGAGAACAGCTCTACTTCTGGGCTTCCTCCTCTCTCCTAGAGTTTACAATACCATTTAAAAATATTTCTTTTAGTGATGGACTCTGCTCTTCATCGTGAGAGTTGGAAAGGCCTTGTTTTATAGAAATTTACTTAAAATGGACTATTTAAAGAAGGATAGTCTTATAATTTTTTAACATGACTTAATGATCTTGTACTCATCGCACAGCTGAATTCACATTTTTTCTCTAAATTAGACATCTATAACAATCCTTCAGACTTTGATACTATCATCAAACAAAACAACCTAGTTCTCCCCAGTGACCAGAAAGTCGTATCTGTTTTGTTTTTGGACAGAGTCTTGCTAAATAGACAGATGGGCTTCCACTTTGGAATCCTCCTCCCTCAGTCTCCTCAGTTTTGGGAATATAGACATACATTGTCACACCAGGTGTACATGGTCATTTTTATCAGGGGCTTAGAGGTTACATCTTGACCATATGCTCATCTCAGACTCAGATATACACTGATTTTAGTATGTTAGCATTTGCTTGAAGGTGTCACAGGTATTAAGGTAGCTTTAGAAAGAAAAGCTCTGGGATAGAATACCAAAAGACACTTTAGACATTTGTAATTGGAAGGTCATTTAAATACTTCTGAGCTCTAAATGAGCATTTGCATCCTCAGGGAAGAAAATAAGAAGGAAATGATAATGTATTCTAAGAAACATTTACAAACCTAAATTAATTTGGTTTATTCGATATATAACTAACTTACAAATGATGTATAGGATTTTATTTAGTGCTATCAACTATATTAAATACAATAATTGAAAACATTTGGTAAAATTTTTGTTGAAAATTTTTTATGGTAGTCTACCTTTGCAATTTTATATTTTGAAAATAAAATTTGGGTGTCTAAAATGGAGATTCAGGGGCTGGGAAGGTGGTTCAGTGGTAGAGTGCTTATCATGCATGCAATGAGGCCCTGGGTAAGGTTCCTCAGCACCACATAAGCAGAAAAAGCTGGAAGTGGCACTGTGGCTCAAGTGGTAGAGCGTTAGCCTTGAGCTTAAGAGCTGAGGGACAGCGCCCAGGCCCAGAGTTCAGGCCCCATGACCAACAAAAATAAATAAAAATTTAAAAAATAAAATAAAATGGAGATGCAGAGAGAAGTATTTACATGTAGATATATATATATACATATATATATACATATATGTGTTTTAGACTATATACATATATTCATAAAATGATGCCACTTATATTTACATCATGATATTTAAAGTTTTTTCTCTGGATAGTTGATAATTTCAGGTGAATGTGATAATTTCTAGTGAATCTGATTACTGTTAGAGAGGAAAGAGAGAGGAAAGAGCTAGAAAAGAGCAGAGAGAGAGGTAAGAACAGCAGCACTCACGTGGTATTCAGGTAAGAGGTAGGTTTATTCAGTAGACCTGATGGGACCAGGCAAGGGCCGCACTCCACATGGCTGGGAAAGGCCTGGGAAAGAGAGAGAAAAGAGCTAGAAAAGAGCAGAGAGGGAGAGAGAGCGTCTGGGCATGGGCTAGCCCTTATCTAGGGTATGGGCGGAGAAAGGTGTGGCCACATCAAATTCAGATGTGACCTCAGTGGATGCAGATGTGACCTCTTCCAGGTGTCCCAGTTGCCTAGGTAATGCAGGTACTGGGTAGAGACTTTGCTGCTGCGGAGGGTGGAGTCTGCTAGCCATCCAGGAGAGGACCTTACAATTACCTAAACGTGGCTACTTTTTAAATACAACTATCTATAAGGCAGGGTTTCTTAATTCTTACACTATGGACATTTGGGGATGGGTAATTCTTTGGTCTGGAAAAGGTGAGAGACTGGAAGATTGTCCCGTGCATTACATGATGTTGAGCAGCATCCCACTACCTACTGCATGCTGTTTGTACTGAGGGAAATAAAGGGAAACGGTTATGTAGATAAGGTTAGAAAATGGTGGGCCTACCACATGGCAGACAACATGTGGCCATCATGACATATCTTATTTCCAGAGTATCTCAGGCTCCTGCTCAAAATGGCACTTCTTCCATAATTCACTGCTTTCCTGCTTAAAATCCAACCTCAGTAATGAGATAATATTTCCTGCACAATCAGAGATGACCAATCAGATTTATCCAGTGCTTTGTTCCCAGTGACAGAGACCAATGAGGGACCCAAGTCAGCATATGGGTCCTCCTTTGCAACCAATCGTGTCTCAGGGTTGGAGGAAAATAAATCTTAAAGAGGACTCCTATGGGAAACTTAATTGGCTTCCCAGTTCAGGGACTTCTCCGTATAGTCTGTACTCTACTTTTGCTTTTTTTAAGATATTTCTTCTCTAAGGCTGGGAAGGTGGCTCAGTGGTAGAGCACTTGCCTTGCATGCATGAGGCCCTGGGTTTGATTCCTCAGCACCACATAAGCAAAAAGAAAAAAGCCAGAAATGGCACTGTGGCTCAAGTGGTAGAGCACTAGCCTTGAGCTCAAGAGCTGAGGGACAGCGGCCAGGCCCAGAGTACAGGCCCCACAACTGGACCAAAAAAAAAAAAACAAAAACAACAAAGATATTTCTTCTACCTCTTAATTCTTTACCTGGCAAAGGAATGGAGCAGTACCTCTGGAGGGCAACAATATTCTAAACCCAAACTGTGCTCATATATAGCTAGATGCCCAGTCCTAAACCACTTAGACATTACTCAAGGATTAAAAATAAGAAAAAGGATAGCCTGATTACGGAGGTAAATTCTGTGGTACTGCTATTTGCATGGCTCTGTTTGTATGTCTCACTGTTATAAAGAATTAATTCTCACAAGAAAAGGGTGCAACTAAAATACTAATACCTACTGATAAAGGATTTCTAACTCCAAAGTTTAATTGGGCTAGACTAGTATTTTCCAATCAGTCTTCCAAAGGGGAGAATTAATTGATGCTCTGAAAACACAAGCTTCCTTGATCTCTTTCTCTGAATGTACATTAGCATATTAAAGGATCTTGAAGAACCAGTGGTAAATAAACCCATTTACCATTGTTTAAGGTTAAACAAAATTCTTTAAGGAGACAAAATTCTCTTCTAATACCCATCCAACTAACTATTTTGCTTTTCACCAGCTTGTGGAGTCCAGGAATAGAAGAAATTCCATTCCCTGGGGACGTAAGGATTTCTAGTTATTCTCTTATCACAGATTCCCACACCAATTACAAATATTTACACTAGCATTATGTTTCTGAATGAAGCCAGATTTAATTGAGACTCAAGTAAATCTTTCCTTGGGAATAATTTTGTGTGTTTATAAATGATTTAATTATATATATATATATATATATATATACATATATATATATATGTATATATACTGCTTTCACCTATTCAGTGTCATGATTAGACTCATGGACACACTGAACTCATTTGACTCTCCTTTTTAGTGGCTCATTTGCTACCATTCAAATGTGCTTCTGAGTATATATTTACTTGTGCAATTATTATATTATCATTATTTTAAAATGTGTTTAGGGTAAACTTCTAATTGCTGTAGACGTTTGGAAGTATCAATAAAAGAAAATGATTTAGCACAATTGCATGAAGGCTGCCCAATAAGGTTAGAGGTGCCAATGTAAGTTCTGAGCCAAGCTCATCAGCCTGCAAAGTTTGGAGACTTACAGAGAGATAGATACCTAAGTAGGAAACAGGCTCAGTACAGCCTAGAAAGCTAGTGAGAACGTTCCACAAGCTCATCTTTACATGATAATAACACAACTTAATTAAAAATCACTGGTATTTTATCTATTTGTTTCGTAGGCAGAGAGCTCAAATATCAAACAGTCTGGTTTAAAATTGAACACCTGGCAACCCTAATGATTTGCTATGCACAGTGATTTATATTGTTTGGCAGACTGAGAAAGGTGGGGAATGGGGGGGGAGACTGTGGGCTGGTAGAAGGCAGCCCACAAGTGTCAGGAAAAATTTTTACAAAGCACTTCAATTTTTGTGTGTTTTGATTGGCTTAAAATGTTTTTTTTTCAGGAAATATTTCATCTGTGATTCCATTTCAATATAGGCTTGTTGATCTCTTTTTCTTTATTTTTAAAATTCTTTCCTCAAATGCTAATTTGCATGAGTTTAAATCTGCGCTTATGTCCTTATACTTTTTGTGTTTGTGTGTCTTTCAGGGTTTGGGGTTCAAATCCAGGATGTTGCACACGCTAGGCAAACACTCTACCAGCAAGCTACATACTTTGCGCTCAGAATTTTTGGACAAGGTTTAATTATGTACAGCCCAGGCTACCCTCAAACTCATGGTCCTCTTGCCTCAACCTCCCAAGTGTTAGAATAACAGGAATTTATTGTAAGGTTTGGAGAAAGAAGACCTCCACGTGGTTGCTCAGGCAGAGAAGAATATTATAAAAACAGAACCTACCAGCCCCCATGAGATGGAGGTGTGCAAAGGGCTACTTACAGCTGGGAGAAGGGTTATATAGGGAGAAGGCAAGGAGGAGATATGACCACAGCGGATGTGGATGTGACCTCAGAGAATGCAGAAGTGACCTCAAAGTCCAGGGGACTTCCCACTGCCCCCAGGTATACTAGTTACCTGGGTTACAGGTGCTGGGCAGGGACTTCTAGAGGGAGCCAAACATGTGTAGATGAAATCAAAGGGAAGGGATCATTTTTCCTAACATTTATCACCTTATCTAACTAGGGTCTATCACTCTTTGACATCTATCTGAATCAATAGTGTGGGCTAACTTCAGCACCAGAGATATGAACAGCCTGTTAGACTGTACATTAAGGAAGCCCCTATACCCCTCTGCCATCCTGGAGACCACCAAAGAAGATCTGAGAGAAGAAGCCTGGATAAATTGATAGAAGAATAGATATAAAAGGGTGGGGTGTGATTCAAATAGCACAAGGTCCTATGCTAATCCCCGGAACTGCCAAAACAAACACAGACAATGATACCATTGAGCTATTGGAAAGCTGATGGAGAACAGACCTGTCTGCAATGATATATCACACATACATAGAGGGTAGAAAAAAAAAAAAAACATGGCAGAAGAAATGAAAAAGCAATCACTTTGTACAGAAACAAGATATATAGGAGGATGGTGAGTAATGAGGACAGGCAAATAAGCAAGAATGAGATCATAAATATCCAAAATCATTTCCTTGGGGAGCTTCAGAAATGTAAGACATAATTTCTTATTTAGAAACTTATTTAGAAGCATATTTCTTATTTAGAAACTTAGATAGTCGAAAAAGAGAAGACAAGACTAGGACTTCAAGTGGAAATTGTTGGTCTAATGCTTACAGGGCAGGGAGAACAACTTCATAAAAGGCAGTAGGAAAGATGGCGGAGGCGGGGGTGGGGGAGCTGGGGAACTGTATATGTCTAGGGAGATTTGAATGTCAGAATTCTGGAAGGATTGTTTCCAGACCATACCTCGCCCTTCTATTTAGTTGCCTATATACCCATCCCTCTGAACTTACCACTATATCTCTATTCTTCAGACTTACAGGAGTCATTCTCTAGTCCATTCACTCTAGGAATTCCTTCCTGAGCTCTTAATTCCAATTCAGGTGTCATGCCTCATATTTCTATCTCTTACTTCCTTCCTGGGCTGAGCATTCCACTGCTGTGCTTCCTCATTTGCTTCCCTTCAATTGGACTATATGCCTTATGGTATATACAGAAAGGAATGCTGGAAAACAATATTATTCTGAAGTGTTTGTCATCTTACCAACTCTGCCTTTTGCTTTCTACCTGGTATATATCCCTTGTCCATTTTATACTTGTAAGTTCATTATTTGCTTTTACTCTTCGTGCATTTGAGGTAAGTTTGGAAATGTGATCTAGTTAGTAAACTGAAAGGAGATGGTCTTTGAGTAAAAGGGGTGACAGCAGTTTGTTTTTGTGATTAAATAAGCTAAACTGAGCTAAGCATAGCCACCAGAACTCTCTAACATGAAATCTCCAGCTTCGGAATTATCATTCATCATCATTGTCTTCCAGGACACTAATGGAAATTAAAATAAACAAACCTGTCCATATTAAGAAGAGAGGAAAAAAAATCTACAGTGACAAGTTTAACACAAATTGCTAAAGATGAAAATATCCACCATGTTTATAAACAGGTCATCCATTACCGGCTCCATAGATGATAGGGAGTACTGAGGTTAAATGGTGGAAAGGGTGTGGTTTAATGAACACTTCATTAACAAATGAGAGTTCAGATGAAGAAATGATAGTCTAGCAATGTCATTTTATATTTGTGAAATTTGTGAAGATTAAATAGGACTTGTATTCCCCCTGTTTGGAGGTTCACAAACTAAATCTGGCTCACAATATACAGGAAGATAAACAGGAAGAGAACATAGCCTGTCACGATGATTGATGAGGCTGGTATTCACCCAACAGTGTTTGGAAATGTAGATATCCTTAAATAAATGATACTGCAGGAGCCATGCCAGCCTAGGGAATTAAAAGGACATTATTGCATTTTTCAGAAGCAACATAAAGCATGGCTACCAAATTCGCTGGCTGCAATTCTGTGTACTATCCGCGAGACCTCAAAATGAATGTGCTCAGTTAAAAAGGTGCATTTAATAATTAGGTTTCCGAGGTGTTACAAGGGGAGGAAACTCATTCTCCATGCTGGTCCTGGAGGTGAATTTTAAGACTGTGGAATCAGCAGTATCACTTTCTGGAGCACTTGGGGAATCCTCCCCCTCAACTTCCCTTTCTCTCCATTTCTCTGTTTATTTAAAGAAATCCTCAGGCTGTAGTTGACTAGGGGAGGTTAAGCCTAAAATACAGTGTTTGGTGATAATTCATTAACAAGATAATAAAGTCTCCTCCAGTGGAAAGAAATTGTGAAATACTTCTAATCCAAACCAGTAAGTGAGAATATTCATGTTTTCTATGGTTTGCTTGTGTATATCTTGTTTCTTTTTAAAAAATAGATATAATCATAGACATATAATTAAGAAAACAAGAATTATATCCTATGCTTTCTTTTACTTGATATAAATTAGTAATATATGTGGTACCAATGAAATAATTTTTGTAACTCTAGCAGTTGTCAAGAAAACTCTGTTGTCATTTCTCTTGAATTCATTGTTGGATATTGAACCTCGTTCTCTCATTTATGTAAATAGTGTTACTGAGACCATCTTAACAGGCAGATCTTCCTGTCTATTCTTACCTGTTTAATTATAGCAAATACCTTGCGCTACACTGGCTGGATTCATATGCCAATAAAATTTTATGTCTGACATGCTTTTTTTTAATTCCCATCAGCATGATCCAAATAGCCCATTTTTTTTCTGCTTTGCCACCACTGGAAATGATGACTTTTTTTTAAATAAGTTTTTTTATTGTAAAAATACAGAGGGGTTACAGTTACATGAGCAAGGTAATGAGTACATTTCTTATCTAGCATTGTTGCCTCCTCCTTTGTTTTTCCCCTACCATCTTTTTAAGGCTTCAGTTTTACGGATAGACATTGGCATCAAATTATTACTTGATGACTTATAAAATTGAACACCACATCAACTTAATTTGACCTTTATGTATTGCACTGAAAGTATTGCTCATTCTAGTTGGATTTATATTTACTTTTATGTGTATGTGCAGGTCCTGGGGCTGCAACTCAATGACTGGGCGCTGTCCCTGAGCTTTATTGCTTTATACCACTTGAGCTACAGTTGCACTTCTGCTTTTTGTTGGCTAATTGGAAATAAGAGTTCATTCCGTAACTGACTTCAAACTGTGGGCCTCAGATCTCAGCCTCCTGAGTAGCTAGGTTTACAGGTGTGGGCTATCAGTACCTAGCTATATTTACTTTCAGTTGTGGTAGCCTTTTATATATTTAAGTTATGAATAGTTCACTTTTATATGTATAGTAAATATTTTCTTTTCAGTTTTCTTTTAATTTTGTCTTTTATCTTCTGACCTGTAGAAATGACATTTGTGGTAAGTTTTTAAATCGCGTTTGTTGTTAGTGCTTTGGCGTATAAGCTGTTTCATAACCTCTATTTTCATGCACTTCAGCTTCAAGTTTTGCATTTGTTCTTATTTCCCTTAGTGATTATTCTGGTGCACTTTATAATGTAAGAAATGCTTCTTTCAAATTTTATTTCACTTTATCAACATTATAGATTCTGATTATACACACACACACACACTCACACACATATACAAACTTTAAGAACTTCTTATTTCTGTTCTGATCCTTTGTTTTCTTTTTTTTTCTTTCTTTCTTTTTTTTTTTTTTTTTGCAACATCACCAACTGATTTAATTATCTGATTTTCCCAAAGGAATTTTACTTTGCTCTGTAAAGTCTTCAGCCAGATAAGGTAGAGATTGCCTCTAATCCCAGTCCTCAGGAGGTGGAGACAGGGGAATCTTGAGTTATATAGTAAGATGTAAAAATCAAGGGCTGTGGATATAGTTGAGCTGTACAACACTTGTGTTTGATCTCTGGCACTGAATTCATCTTCCCTTAAAAGAAAAAAAGAGCTATTGGAACTGAATTAAATTCACAAAAGAGGGATAATTGACACTGCGTTAATTTTGTCTTTTCTCACAGAGTAAACACTTTTATCTCCCTACTTGAATTTCCATATGTATATGTCCTTCACATTTAAAAATTTTCCTCATATACACTTTGTACATTAAAGTGAGTCCTAGCTATTTTATCTTTGATTGTACTGCAAATAGAATTATTTTCTCATGCAGGAAATACTCAGTTTTAAAATATAGTGTAAGGTACAACTTTATAATCAGACTTGGGCATCCAAAAAGTATCTTTTTTTAAATCAAATTTGTTTTTGTTTTTGTTTGTTTGTTTTGTGTATCCGGTTGTGGGACCTGAACTTTGGGCCTGGGTGCTGTCCCTCAGCTCTTCAGCTCAAGGCTAGCACTCTACCACTTGAGCCACAGCGCCACTTCCGGCTTTTTTCTTTTTGCATATGTGGTGCTGGAGAATCGAACCCAGGGCCTCATGCATGCAAGGCAAGCGCTCTACCACTGAGCCACCTTCCCAGCCCTTTTTTAATCAAATTTGATTTTGTGTAAGGGGCTTATGTCTATAATCCTTGCTGTTCAGGAGGCTGAGATTTGAGAATCAATGTACAAAGCCAGCCTGGGTAGAAAAGTCCACAGAGACTCTTATCTCCAATTAGCCATTGAAAAGCTGGAGATGGAGCTGTAGCTGAAGGTGCAGAGAATCTGCCTTGAGTGAAAGAGCTAAGAGACATCACCCAGGCCCCGAGTTAAACGTTAAATCTTCAGTATACTGGCGCACACAAACATATATACATACACATAATTTGATTTGTGTATATGTGTGTCAAGGGTAGCAAATTTGTATTTTAATGAGTGATTTCCTCACAGGCCAAAGTTTGAGAACCTCTGCTCTACATCATAATTAAGTTGCTGTGTAGCTCATAGATTCTTTCCTTTCCAAAATCTTTAAGGTGATTCCAAATTGCCACTGCAACTTGAGGATATTATCTCAACAATACACAAAATAGCAACTACTCCAGAAGTTAACATTGCAAATAGAACACCTTTTGCAACAAGAGATTCCAGAAGTTATTTAACATCAACACTAACTTTACCAAAGTTTGCACATCAAAATATCCAAAGCTTCTCTTTTTTAATAAAGATTAATTATGAACATAAGTCCATGTAATCTTTTATAATAACAAAAAACATTTATTTTTTTTTCATGTTAGTAGGGCTTGAACTCTGGGCCTGGGCGCTGTCCCTCAGCTCTTCAGTTCAAGGCTAGCACTCTACCACTTGAGCTACAGCACCACTTCTTGCTTTTTCTGTTTATGTGGTTCTGGGAATCGAACCCAGGGCCTCATTCAGGTGAGGAAAACACTCTCACTGAGCCACCTTCCAAGCCCTATAATTTCTTTTTGAAAGTATTTTTTATAAAAAATCTTTTCATTTAAAAGTCTTTTTATACAATTACTTACAAAGATTTAAAGTCTCTTGCTTCCTCCTCCGTGGTTTATTCTTACTCATTCATTCTCTGTCTTCCTCTCTCCTCCTCCTTATCCTTCCCTTCCCTCTTCTCTTCTTACTCTTCCTCCCCCTCTCTTGCCCCCCTCTCCTTCTCTCAGTCTCTGTCTGTTGTCTCTCTCTTTCTCTCTCTTTCTCTTTCTTTCTCACTCCCTTCCCTCTCTTCCTCCTTGCTACTATTGTGGCTTGAATTTAGGATTTGACTTTTTTTTGTTGAAGACTGTCCCTTTACCATTTGAACCATAGCTCCACTTGTGGGTTTTTGCTGGTTTTGAAGATAAAGGAGACTTATAGACTTTGAACTTCAACCCTCAAATCTTTGCTCCTGAGCAGCTAGGATTATAGTTTTGAGTCTCCAGCACTCAGCCATCTTTTATATTTTTAAGTTAAAGTCAATTGCTACTCTGGGAAAAGAACTAATTTCTAGTTCTCCAAGATGAACATGAGTAACATGGATGGTCCCAAAGATCTTTAAAAACCTGTTTTTCTCATATTCTTCCTTTGAAATATTGCTGGGAAACACATACATATGGCTGGCTAAGAGTTTTCTGTTTTGACACGTTTGAATGAAGTTGTTCACCTAGAACTGGTATCAGTATTTATCATCTCACCAGAACCTATGTGACACATTCATAGGATGATACTTCTGCTAGGATGATATTTCTGCTAAAAAGGATAGGGTGATGACGCCTCCATCTGAAGATATCTTCTAGCGCAACTTGGGTTGGGCAAAATATACACTGGTAGATACTGTCATGTAAGTGATTCAAGAAATTATATAAAATAGAACTCTGTTAATAACCATGTGAATAAGATTCAATCACACAGATATGCAGCCAAGCAAAACTTAGAGTCAATTAATAATTGAAGGTCACATAAAGGAAAGCCACTGTAGGGACAAGGTATATCATTTTTTACCTATCATAACATCTATGGTTGATATCCCAGTAACAGCAGGTCAGTTGACAAGATATCTAACAAAGATATTATCTAACAAAGATATCTCTAGGATCATTTATGAGAGCCTACAGAAATGAAGACCTGCCTGACTCACATCTGTAATCCCATTACTCAGGAGGCTGATCTGAGATCTAGAGGAATGAATTCAAATCCAGTCTGGGCAGAAAAGGCTGAAGTATTCCATCTCGGCAAAAAGTCAGATTGGAGGAGTGGTTCAAGTGGAAAAGCACCAAACATCAAGAACTGGATACTGACAAGAAAAAAAAAACCGATGAGCTGATTGGATGGAAAGGAACTAATCCAATGTCTAATAGTAATAAACCAAGGTAGAGGGGCAACAGTGTCACAAAGTGTTTTATGACCTATTTTCAGGAAGACAAGTCAGAGAATGACCTGGTCAAGATTTCTTTTATCATTTGTGTTAAGAGAGAGGTTTAGTTTCTGTGACAGACAAATTTATATGGACAGTTATATTGTATCATTTATGAAGTAATGATGAGAAAATAATCTGTAGTGTAAAACTAGGCCCAGGTTGTTTGCACTCCCCACCCCCAATGTTTTCAATCTAAGATTCTCTGAATTCGTGGTTGCAGAATGCATGGATGTAGAAGGCCCATTGTGTTCAGCCTACCAAGATGCCCTACTTAGCCATATCATTATCTGATTTCTGAACACTTTAGTAAACCACAGTACTAGATTTCAGAAGGCACAGATTAGGAGAATGGGAAGAAATTTGGGGGAGGAGAGTGGCAGATAGCTACACAGAGAGCTCCTGTACAGTTGCAACTATAAAAGACTGAACCTACTGAATAAGGAATCATCTGGTAGCAGAGTGTACTTACACTTAGCTTCCTCTATCAGTATTTATTTCTATCATTCTTTTTTAAAAAGAAAACATTGACCATAATTTTTATAACATAACAATGTCACTCCAACTTTACAACTTTGGTGGGGGGGGAGGAGGTTTAGGGGGGCGGGGAGAGGATGGGAAGGGATGGGAAGGGGAAACAAAGGAGGAGGCTACAATGCTTGATAAGAAATGTACTCATTATCTTGCCCATGTAATTGTAACCCCTCTGTACAGTATTTTCACAAAAAAAAATAAAAAATGTCTTTGGCAGGACCTAGCTATTAAGAATTTCTGAATATTCCCCGTTAGTTGACAAAAGGGCTCTGAGTATAGTCAGAGTTGTTGCTGATACTATTCAGTGACAATTGTTGTCCCAAGATCTGTACAAGTGTCCTTTTTGATGGAAAAGGTAGTAGACAGTCATTTTCTTTGTTCCTAAGCATCATCTTTGGTATCCTTGTTGTTTTTCACTGTGATAGTCTGTAATATTTGTAATATATTTAAGTGATTCCTAAGTGTTGGCTTTTAACACTTTCATCCAATTATGAGGTTCAGGTCCTGAACTGAACAATGTATATATAGCTGTTACTCAGTTCTTTGGGTAGAGAGCTGGTCTGCAGTATTAATTATCCACCAAAGTAGATGGAATCTACTATCTTTCCTTCTTCCTTTGTTCCCTTCCTTTCCCCTTTCCCCTTCTCTTTCTTTTTCCCCTTCACCTTCCCTTCTCTCCTCTCCTTCCCTTCTCTTCTTTCATTTGCTCTTTCTTTTCTTAAAAATCTGATAGTTGTATGATTTATTTTTAGTTTTATTTGTGTCAGTACTAGGGCTTGAATTGGGGCAGCCTCACACTGTCATTTATCTGTTTTGCTTAAGACTGGCATTCTGCTTCTTGAGTGACACCTCTACTTATGACTTTTTTGCTGGATAATTGAAGATAAGAGTCTTATGGACTTTTTTGCTGGGATGAGTTTCAAACTCTGATCCTCATATCTCAGCTTCTTGAGTAGTAAGGATTACAGGTGTGAACCACCAGTGCCCAGTAAGGTGTATTAATTTTAGAACTTGGTAGTCCACGATATATACTTGTAGAAGAAAAAGCCAACTAGGACAGCTCTTTTAATTTAAAAATGCGAGTTCTAGAAGAAGCATGAAAAATTTTGTTCATAAGACATCTCCTAGTCATTAGACGACATCATCTCTTGGACAGAACACTATTCTTAATAATACCAACATCTGTTCAACATCAGTCCCTATTTCAAATACATATTTTGGTCTTATTCCCAACTTCTAACAAATACCTGTTTCTGTGTGTTTTGAAAGAATATCGTGTCTAGATTTAGAATGTATTTCTCTTTATTTTTTTCAAAATCTTTTTTCAAAAATCTTTCCATTGAGTACTAAATTTCTCTGTTTCTTATAAAATATTCTATTTCAGCATTCACAAATACAGCATTTTATAATTTAATGATGGTATTATAACATTACTTTGTGTGTGTGGGGGGGGGTGTGGGTGTGGGTGTGGGTGTGTTGGTTAGTCCTGGGGTTGGAACTCAAGTCATGGGCACTGTCCCTGAACTTGCTAAAGCCTAGTACTCTATCACTTGAACCACAGCTGTATTTCCTCCTTGTTGATGGTTAAAGATAAGTTTCAGAGACTTTCGTGCTTGGGCTGCTTTCCATCCAATCCGCAGACCTTAGCCTCCTAAGTAGCTAGGATTATAGGTGGGAGCACTGAGGCCTGGATGCTTATTTGGTTTTAATGAAGGTTCTTGGCTCATTATTCTCTCCTCAGGATAGATCATAGAATCTACAGTCTCTCTTCCCTAAGGCCAGTTATAAAACCTCTTGTCTTCAGCTTATCAGAAAGAAATTCTCTGATGTATCTTTTGGGATAGTAGGTCCTAAGACCCTCCTGATTTCAGAGAGCTCCTGGCCATGCTCTGGAGAAAGGAATGCTGCTGAGAGAAGCCAAAAATAATCTCAGTAGACAGACCTTGATGGATTTTCTGAGCTAGTGTGTTAATAATCCCATCTTTTCAAATTATGAAGTCTCCGCAAAAATCCCAAAACATATTTGGGTTAAGACAGCTGAACAACATGGCAGTTCCCAGAAGATGGAGTACCTGGAAAGAGAATTCCCTGTCCTCTGCCCTGCCTACCTCTATGCATCTCTTCACCTCTCCTCTTTCCAATATCCCTTTTAATCAACCAGTAAACATGTTTCCCTGAGTTCATTGAGCCACCTGAGAAAATTAACTGAATATGAGGAGAGAGGTATCAGAATCCTGATTTATAGCTGGTCTTCCAGAAAAGGAACACAGGAAACCCAACACTGGGCTGTGACTGTCATATAAAGACGGGGGGGGGGGGAGTCTGGGAGTCTTAAACTTGTGATATTTGACATGATCTTAAAATTTCCAATCAGAACTGAACTGGATTAGAGAGCTAGCGTTCACTACAGAATGAACTGCTTCCTTGCTGGCTGATAGAAATCCTGATATCATTCAAAGCCATAGACGTTTTCTGTGTTGATTGGGGTGTAAGTGTAGAACAAATTTAGGAAGCTGGAAAACTTGAAACCACATGGGGACCAGAGAGTTTGGTGGGAAGATTTTACAAAAGGATGGACTAATTCAGCAGTGATACTTATTAGATACTATGGTGAAAATGAACTGTATAACTTAGGGGGGGAGGGAAGTGGGGAGGGAAAAAACTGGGAGAAAATGAGGGAAGAGATGACTTTGTTCAAGAAGAATCGTACTCATTACCTGACCTGTGTAACTGTAACCCCTCTGTACATCACCTTGTCACTGAAAATAAATTTTAAAAAGAGAAAAACAAAAGTTTAGAGACCCAAAGCATAAGTAAAAAATATGTGCTTTCTGATCTTAGACTCCACTGGCGCAAGAAAAATGAAAAGAAAAATCAAGAAATTGCTCTGTATAATTTATCCATGACAAACAGAGAGTGAAATTCTGTAGGTTATTTTCATAACCTATCTTTCCAAAAATTTGCTGACTGTTGAAAAAAAAGAGAAAATACAGAGGAAATGTATAAATTCCAAAAGTATCTAAAATGCACAACAGAGTCTGGAAAATGTCTAAGCTTATTCTGTAAAAAAGAAAGCAGTATCCATGTGGAATAATCAGTAATATAAAAGTAATGGTACATTTTATTATATATATAATGTTTATTCATTTCCAGTATTCTTCCAGCAGCCACATACTATAACTAAAGAGGAACTTAGTATATAGCTAGGGTCTGACTCCTGCTCCTGACTGTTTTGTTTTTGTTTTTTGTTTTTTTTTTTGACAAGAGTCTTTGGGCCAAGCAGAGACAGGACTTCATTCCAGGTCCTACAGTGAATCATGATCAATGCATAACCAGCTGTGGAATCATCTCAGTGTATTTGTATTTCTCTCACTAGTCTTTGCTTCAGGATTATGAATGAACCAGGAAAGTCTCAAACTCCCCAACTTCCATTAACCGTAGCTCAAGGAGGTAGGTGGTTGTTTGGAGAGGATGGAATTGAGAAATACAAGTGAGCAACTCTGTTTCCATCCCTCCAATAGTACAGTGAAACTGGTAGGCAGGAACCCTAGACCAGGCCTTGGAAGCTGACAACCAATCCTTTCTGTAGGCAACTAGGGAATACAGATGACAATATGACAGCTTTGTTTTTCTGCCACACTATATCTGCTGACTTAGCACAAAACTTTCAGCTCAACTGAGAGTTCCTTTCCTTTTTCCCTGGGTTGTATCTGCATTCCTGGAAGCTGATATGAAGATAAGTTCTAGAGGAAAGGAAGAGCCATTCTTTGTTGGTCTTAAGTCTTCCTTGGTGTGGTCTTCATTCGAGTGTGCATGCCTCAGATAAAGTAGAAAATCTCCCTGTTTCTTTGCTGCCATGCTTAGGGCACAGCAAAGCCTCTGAGGACTTCATCTACTGGGGTCCAGAGTACATACTGAATTTTGCTGGCTTGTAGACTGGTTTTTTTCTTTTAGTGCACAGATTTAAGAAACCAGAGTTTTACTTCAATGATTTTTTTTTCTGTTTTCTCTTCAAAAATTGTAAATGCAGCAACATCATTTCTAAATCATCGTGTGGAGCTGTCAGCTGACAGGCACTGCCTCTTTCAGATAGCCAGGCTCGCCAGCTCTGTTCAGAATCCTCTTCTCCCCATTATGCTGCACCTGGCCCTTCATCTGCTTGAATTTCCTGTGCTTCACCTCGATGCTGTATGTCCACATTCTCCTTCTGGAGTTTGTCTCTTCCTGAGTGGTTCCTTTGGGAAGATTGGCACAGGAGGCCCTCTGCTCCAGGTCTGACAGATCTTCCCTCACTGATTGCCTCTTCCCTTTCTTCTGTCTCCCAAACAAAAAGAGGCTCTTTCTAGGGAAGGTAGGATCATGCTTTGTCCCTCCAGGGTGCTTTTCTCTCATACTTTGTGTCCCTGATCCTGGTTTCCATTTGAGGTGGCATTGTAAATCTAGGCCTCCTGTATGTCTGACCAACCACTCATCCAGAGTTTTGATGATAATATTCCTGGGTTCCATAATTTGTTAAAGTGGTTCCAAGAACACTTGAGGCATACTTTATATAATATGGCTAATTTAATATAAAGTATATGATTCAGTATCAGGCGAGCAGAAGGGATGATGCATAGGGCAGTGTATGTGGGAAGAGCTTGAAGTTTCTGTTCTCTGACTGTATCAAAATCCTTTGTAGTTAGGTGTGCTGACCAACCAGAAACTGAAATTTAGGTTTTTATTTATTTCACTAACTCAACATGATTGATTTACACATTGATCTTTCAGCCTCACCCCACCTTTCTTGTGTGCTGATACTAGGCTTGAAATCAGGGCCTCATATTCTTAAGTTGGCTTTTTCATTAATGACTAGTACTTCACCACTTGAATCACACCTTTTGTTCTGGCTTTTTGCTGGTTAATTGGAGAACAGAGTTTCATGGGTTTGTTTGCTTGGGCTGTCTTTGATTCTCAGTTCTCAGATCTCAGCCTCCTAAGGAGCTAGGATTAAAGGTGTGAGCCATCAGTGAGTGGATTTTCCTCCTCTTAAACCCTCCCACTACTTCAAAGTTTTAATTATCTTATGACATGATAGTATGCACTGATAAACAGTGCTCAACCTGAATCCTCATCCTAAAGCTACCTGTGTGTCTGCCACCTCACAAGGATAACCCTTATGTAGTTCAAGTGGCTTATTATGAATAGCAAAAGTTCTTCTATCACTCTGGAAAGCATAAGAGTTTGAAAAGCTCTGTGATAGTAACAAGCGTCTTTTTTTTCATCGTTTTGAAACTCAAAACGTGATACCAGTATTTCTGTTTTCTGTCTTAGCACATATCTACACTGAATCAGCAAGTATATCTTTCCTGGTATCTTCAATTTTCCCTCCACTTCCACCCTGTACTTCCTTCCTTTTCTTCCTACTTAGAGAGACTGATGGATATGTGCCATCTCAGTGAGCTTCCCAGTCTTCTTGAAACCTCTTGGATTAGATCAGTGGGAAGCTCTACTAGAAAGCTTGAGAAAAGGGGGAGAATAAAGGTGAGGTGTGTAATTCTTGTTACTGTCTCCTTACTCTGATAGCTAATCCTTGGCTTGTGAATGGTATAGGGCCCATCTTACTGACCTCCGGGAATAACACTAGCTCCAGTGGTTGTTAAATCCTTTCCATACCTTTGTAAATAGTATCTCTATTAAATATTTTCAAATTACTTAATTTGAAAATGCCATCTGTTTCCTACACAACTCTAATGATCCATGCAGTTGTTAATCTATGGGTTTTTATTTCATCTAAAAAAGAAATTCAACATTAAATCACACAATCTGAATAATAAAATAAGAGTTTTCTATAAGGGACATATTTAGTGAAAAAGATTCTCTGGAATGCTAGAATGGAAGCTTGCTAATTCTTGTTACAATATTTTAACACAAAAGGAATCCCGAAGAGTATTAAAGCCAACTAAGTACAAAACAAATGACATTTACCTAAGGTCTTCAACAAGTACAGAAGACTTATTAGGGACAAATACCTGGCTGGAGAAGAACTCAGTGAGAAAATCTAGCTCTGTTTATTTACTTTTTTACCTACTTATTTACTTATTTATTTACTTCTTTATTGGTGTTGGTCCTGGAGCTTGAACTTAGAGCCTGGGTATTGTCTGTGAGCTTTTGTGCTCAAGGCTAGTATACTTTAGTACTTGAGTCACAGCTTTACTTCTTGCTTTTTGGTGGTTAATTGGAGCTAAGAGTCTCATGAACTTTCCTGCCTAGACCGGCTTTGAACCACAATCCTCTGATCTCAGTTCCTTGAGTAGCTTGGATTATAGTTGTGAGCCATTGGCTCCTGGCCTTAGTTAAATTTTTAAACAAAGTCTGAGGTTAGAGCCTGAGCTTAGAAATTCCAAAAAGCTAGTAGAACCTTTGTTAACTCGTTAATAGTGGCCTGATGATGTCTGTCTTTTCTCCTCCTAAGTTCACTCAGTTACAGCCCTGAGAGCTGTCATCCTTGCTAGAGGCCTTTGTGGGGAATGAGAAGCAAAAGATTCGCCAGCATAGATTTGATTCCCAGGAAGGAAGAGTGCCCACAGGCATTCAGAATCCATCCTAGT
Source organism: Dipodomys ordii (assembly GCF_000151885.1). Lineage (NCBI taxonomy): Eukaryota > Metazoa > Chordata > Mammalia > Rodentia > Heteromyidae > Dipodomys > Dipodomys ordii. The sequence continues at coordinate 1,805,975 of NW_012267229.1, read as the reverse complement.
CAACAATGTCAGATGACTCTGTTGTGAAACCTGGCTTTCCTTCCTGATTTAGCTTTTGAAAAAGTTTATGTCATACTCAGATTCATAAATTTATAATTACACATTGACAATGTTCATCTGCGTGGACTACAGTGTTGCATCCTTTAGACAAAAAGATCACCGTTAGCTCATTGGTTCATTTCTGATGGCCCCTGGGTTGTTTCACCCCAGGTGAGTAGCTTATTTTCCCCGCTTCTTTCTAATAACAGAGAACAGCTCTAAAAATCTCTCACACAGTAGCTGTGAAAAATGACCTGGCTGTAACTGAAGAAATTTCTTTATATTGAAGTGCTTTTCAAAAAATATCCTAAAATATGAAAAATGTATATCAGAAGAGGAAAATGGTATTTTTTGAAGGAGTTCTGTTGAGTCTCCTTCCTCCGGACCTCTTTCCTAGTTTTTTTTTTTTTTTTGTCACCTCCTAAAATGAAGCTCATCTCACAAGTCCAGCCATCTCTTTGCCTCCATCTTATCCTTCAGAGCACTTTCAGGATTTTAGTCACCACCTGAATGAATTTTGCACCTAAACATCTCCTACTTTATCTTTGTAATTTCATATGGCTTTAATATTTTAGCTCTCTTACGTCTCTTAGAGCATGAGATAATGAAAGCAATAGAGAGCAAACCTTCAGTTCCAATGAACGGCTATGTAATGACAAGATATTTATGAGTAATTTATAAATGGAGCTCTGAACCTTCCTACATGGGCTTCCAAAGCTATAACTATTACCTCATGCTCTCTTCTGAGCACAAGTCCTACAAATAGAGTGGTCTTCCAAATCTGCCAGGCATATGTTCTTTCATCACCTCAGAGGCAACGTGACTGAGATCAAACCAACAAAAGAACTTGCCTCTGCCAGCAGGGAAAAGGCTAAAACCATCCAGCCTGTTTCTATGAAATACCACTTCCTCCCAGTAAACAAGGATCACCGCGGGAAGAGCTGGCTGTGTGTATAAGCACATAACTGTATGTGTTGGAAAAGAAATTGGTCTTGTTTGTTTTACCCACCTTCTGTCTCTGGTGATCCATATCCAGAAATTGATCAAATCATGAGCTCTTCCTTTGTTTTTTTTTTGGTCCGTTCCTGGGGCCTGAACTCTGGGCCTGGGCGCTGTCCCTCAGCTCTTCAGCTCAAGGCTAGCGCTCTACCTCTTGAGCCACAGCACCACTTCCGGCTTTTTTTCTTTTTGCTTATGTGGTGCTGAGGAATCGAACCCAGGGCCTCAGACATCCAAGGCAAGCACTCTACCACTGAGCCACCTTCCCAGCACCGAGCTCTTCCTTTTAAATGACTCTGAAGTGGCCCTTCTCCACACCAAGCTGCTAACTTTTCTCTCTGGATTATCAGCATACCTGCTCCTTCGGCATCTTTATATCTTCTCTTACGTAGATTGCAAATGACTCAGTTGTACCTTATTACCTTTTGTTCTTTGACCTAGTGAATCCCATCTTTCTGCAAAGGACTTGATTCTTCTGTTCTTACCATTTTGTCAGCCATACTTTAATGATTTGCATCTGAGCAACAGCTGCTGTGACTTTCCCTGTAGTAGAACATCTTCATGTCTGTCTCTTTGATAACTCATTGCTTTAGTTGGTTGCCCTTGGGTGAAAAGCACATTGTTTATCAATGTGTTTTGTTCATGATTATCTGGCAATCCAGGCATGATATTTAATGTAATGGATGTTGCCTATTTACTCATGGGTATTACATCATCATTATTTAGAAAATTTGCTGCTGAATTGACATCTGATTAAGGATAAGTGATTGAGGTGAAGCGCCTCTGAGTGCTTGGAGAATACTTGTTTATAGTGTGGGCTGCAGTATCGTCTGCAGCAGGCTTTTTCTGCTGTGACTCTGTAAATATGGCTAAGGGGATAGTGAGATACCCAGCCTACCTACTGAAAGACTAAGATTCACATGCTACTTAATTTGATAAAACGTGAGTAAAAATGCAAAGCAAGACAATCTTATGGAGTTCAAAATGATGAATGAATATAATATGAACAGTTTTTGTGTTCTCTTTTGTTTTTGTTTTTTATACTGGTACTTGGGCTTGAACTCAGGGCTCACATTGCCCTTGATGGTTTTGTGTTTGTTTGTTTGTTTTCTCAAGGCTGGCTCTCTACCATAGGAGCCACAGTTTCTAGTTTCTAGTTTTCTTTGTTAGTTAATTGGAGATAAAAGTCTTACAAATGTTCCTGCCTGGGCTGGCTTTGAACCACAACCGTCAGATCTCAGTCTCCTGAGTAGTTAGGATTACATACTTAAGCAGCTTCCGGCTTATTTTCAGTCACGTTTTTATCATGGTAATTTTAAATGAAAATAATACATTAACTATGAAGAATGCAAAGATCACTCTAGTTATGAAGCTTTATTATCAGAGGATTTGAGTTAAAGTGTTAATCATTTTGTATACCAATTAGGTATGGATATGTAGACTGAATTAACCCTTGCAAATGCACGGAGGAGTATAGCATATAACTGATTTCTGGCCAATGATTTTTAAGAAGTAGCTAAAGTTTTTCTAATAATGTATATTTTGTTTTTTTTTGTCTCCAAGACCAGCAAATATCTAGATTGTGAGTACTCTATCTTGATGTGTAAAATAGGTATGATTCTGGCTCTGTATCTTTGTAGATGCATGGCTTTATGTAGGTTGCTCAAATCTCTAATTTTTCAAACAAGTGTATGTTGTCTAAGTGCCTCACTCAAAAGCTTATTGAAAAGACCCAATTAGATACCTGTGAAAGTATTAATTTTATTATGCCTACAGAAAAAATGTTATCTTCAAATGATTTGAAAGAGTTAATATAATTGAATTAACTTTTTTTTGGTGCTAGAAATTGAACCAGGACATACTGTCTTCTACCCATATTCTAGATGCATGCAGTTCTTAATTTTGAATGTAATTTATATTTGTATTAAACTAAATAGTAAGCAAACTAAAATGTAAGCAATTCTTTTCTCCCCATACCTATACACCATCTGAATTCCAAGACCATCTACCATTAAAGTTTCTTGTAGGCTATGGTTGTAGCTCAGTAGTGTAACACTTACCTAACATTTACAATGCCCTAGGTTAGATCCCTAGCACTACTAAGGAAAGAGAAGTTTCTTATGATTAAACAAAGAAGTGTATTTTTTGTATATATTGTTTTCAACATATTTGACACTTAGTCCTATAATTTGAATATTTTTTCTCATTTTTCTTGTTAATGGTTTTATACTATGCTGGATAAATGAACCATACTTTATATAATTTATCAATCAAAGGTATTTTACCCTTTGGAATAAATGAATACCTCTATTATTTAAACAGTTTATTTTTTACAAAAAATATACAAATTAGAACACTATAGGCATGGATACCATACAACAGGCTGGTGAAGGGAAAGGAAAACAGGACAAAAGTGATATTTATTAATGATGACACAATAGTGGTGTTTATTACTGATACTTATTAGAGAGACCAAGGAGATATAGGAATAAGATCAGAAGTATGGCATAAAGAAGCATATTGGAAGAGAGGCTTTTTGCCATCAGAACAAAACATGTTTTTCTAAAGACAGCATTGCTATAAACTGAATGCAGCCTACTGCTTTCAATATCAATTTTATTCCATCATTGAAAGAAAAATTTTAAAGTAAAAATAGTCTTATATATATATATATAACCTTGATATTTTAAAAATTATAAATTAAACCAGAAGCTCTTTTTAATGCACACACTGAATTAAATTTGCATCTGATGGTGGGGCCTAATCAAACATAGCCAAGGGATAGTTTGCTCTCTTTTTCTAAAATATAAAAAGGACAGTAGAGGCACAGTTGAACATACTTTACATATTATGGCTTTATCTACTTGATCTAATTATATCTTTTTAGATGCATATATCTCGTGTCAGCAGAAATCCTTGAAGTATTTTAGGGCTCTTTGGTTTGTCCTCCGTCTCATTTTGTAAAAAGTAGTCAGTATCACATAAAAAGCCAGGTACTGGTGGCTCATACTTGTAATCCTAGTTACTCAGGAGGCTGAGTACCCAGACTCTTATCTTTAAGCCTCATTATAAGCACCTAAATAAATAAATAAAACAAATATATATATATATATATATGTATTTTTTCACATACAAAGAGCTTTTGGTGCCTCTCTTTGGCTTGCCATTACCCACTCCTTCTGTATCAGAAGTGGAAATAGAATCTTGCATGTTAATATGTTAGCAACCTGATGCCCCAGGCAGCACTGACTATAGAACATTGTGTTGGTTTCAAAGCAAATATACCAAAAGCTTTGAAAAAGCACAAAATTGATCTCCATATTTTTCTCTTCATTGCTTAGTCAATGTAAATCCTTATCAATTTAGAAAGAGTAAAACTACTTGTGAATAAAAATTGACATGGGCTTCTAACATTATTGTCCACTTACATTGTTTGTACTTTTCTTAAAGAGTGATATAAAATTAGATGCAGATTGCAGACTTTTTAAGTACTAAGGCACTGAGTCTGGAGAGTGTTTTGAAAGCTAGGTTGCTTTAATTAGTAAAACTAATTATATCTCTCAAAGGAAGGGAAAGTGTTTGTAGGAAAAAATGTATTCACGTGGGAACATTGACTGCATACTTATTTAGATTTGTGTATAAATTATGATGAAGGTGACTTGGCTGACTCAAAGAATGGTCAAGATTTGGAAGTCATTCTTTCACAGGAAGATTCCATGATGGCATATTGAAGTATAGTCAAACAAAGAGAGTTTGTCCTATGTGGTAATTTGTGCTGAGCAAATCCTTCCATTCTCTGATAGGTATGAATATCTCCTTCTTTCCAAACTTGGTAATTTTCAAACATCGTATAATAACTGAAATACATTTTTAAAACCTGCCAAAAGAACCTACTTTTCTGTCTGATTTAACTAATGTAACTATTAGATTTAATCTGTTTAGTGGGGGAAAATAGTTTTGACCGCAAATGGCTGTCTGCATTAATTACATACAAATGAATAGAGCAATTTTTAGAACTCTTTGTGCTATCAGTTTTTACTTAGCTTGGCTCATTTTTTCTCCCATTTGCCTCAGAGCTCATTGACAGAGTTCTACAAAACAAGGAGCCCGTAGCATGTTTCATAAATGTGTGTGTGTGTATCTGTCATGCATACTTTCACACAAATATGAATATGGTATAATTACAGGAACAAGTCCAGAATCCATTGGGGACTAGTAAGTCTGAAATCTACAGAGCAGGTGGGACCAGCCAGAAACCAGTTGCAGACAACAGATGGAATTTCTTCACCATCAAGATCACTTCAGTGTTACTCTTAAAGCCTTTCAACTGATAAATTGAAGCTCACTCAAATTATCAATGATAATCCCCTTTGCTTGAAGTCAACTGATGTAGATGTTAATTATATCCACAAAATACCTGCAGAGCCCCAGGCCCTGCTGTCTCACACCTGTTATCCTAGCTACTTAGGAGACTGAGACCCGAAGATCACAGTTCAAAGCCAACCCTGAGCAGGAAGGTCCATAAGACGCTTTATCTCCAATGAAAACCCGAAGTGGAGCTATGGGTCAAATAGTAGAGTGCTAGCTGTGAAGAAAAAGGCCACAGTGCCTGTGCCCTGCATTCAAGCCCTAACACAGGTGCAAACAAACAAAAATCCCTGCAAAGCATCAACTATTAATTGAATAAGCATTTTGGCCTAGCCAAGTTGACAATACATAGAATTCCTATCCCATTCTTTGTCCCACCTTCCCAAAGGTATATCCAAGATATTTGCTCCCCACTTACAAACTCTTATTCTCTCCCTGTTTCTTTTATCCATGTCTCCTAGACACTAATAAACAGCAAGACTCATGAAACAAAATGGAAAGAATCAGAAAACTGTTGGTGTTTTTAATTCATTTTTTTTCTTTTACTACCTCTTAAGCTTTATTCAGTGAACATAGTGCTTTCCTGCCCTTCAGTGAAAACTTGATTTGTCTCATGACTTTCTTGCTGACTCTTAATTCATAAGCTGTCCTAACATCATTGCACAGGACAATCGCAGTCCCAATTCAGACTTTCCAATATCAAGTCATGGATCAAAAGTCTGTGATTTAAAGTTCACTGTTCTTTCTTCGCCTCCTCAGAGGCCTGCTATAGCAGGGGAGGGGGTATGGATTTTCTGTTTTCTTTCTGTAACTACCATTGCTTTCTCTTTCATTACTTTGAATATAAAACCTTCTGATTTTTTTTTCAGAGAGTAGTAAGAGTTGTTTGGGGGAAGGAGGAAGGTAAAGCATGTAGAAAAGTTCCTTGACAATTAACTATCTTCTTCCAGTTTCTTCAGAAAACTGATAACTTATGATCTATCCCTTGTTGTTTCTTTGACCTGGCTGGTTGCATTCCATTTGAAAAATCACTTATTTACTTCTTGGCACATAGCACTGTACAGATAGAATAGTGACTCTCAAGTAAATTTCAATATGAAGTAAATAATGAATGTGATCTGAGCATCGATATGTCCCAAATATCTTGTGGGATATATTTACACTGAACACTTATTTGGTTTTTAGCTAAAATTCAATTTGTAGTTGTTTGTGTGCCAATACTTGAACTCAGGGCCTGGACACTCTGCCTTAACTTTTTTGCTCAGGATTGACACAATATCACTTGAGTCACCACTCCACTTCCAGCTTTTTGTTGGTTAATTGGAGATGAGAGTTTCTTGCCTAGTTTGGCTGCCTAGACTGGCTTTGGACCACAGTCCTCATATATTTAGCCTCTTGCATACCTAGAATTACAAGTGTGCGCCACTGGTGCCCAGCAGGAAGTAATATTTTTCTGCGTCTCACTCAATACAGAGAATAATGACTTACAGAGAGAAAATGTTCAATGATTATTTAATGAATGACTCCTATGATTATCTGAAATATTACTAAGTATATATGTAAATATATATATATATAGTAATACTGAGTATATACGTACATATGTATATATACACACATACACACAACTGATATATTTTGAGATGGGCTGTGAATATTGAATAGCAAGAATTTTTTGAGCAAGGTGTCATTTCCAAAATGGAGATAGTCAAATTGTGTTTCTTTCTAGACTATGGAAGAGGTGGCTCTGCCTCAGTAAAGAGATAGTATATCCCCTGTTCCTACCCAGATCAGGCTTGTTCTGAGCAAAGTCACTTCCAATCAGTTTGACTCATTATTCTTCACAAGATTGAAAACTGGGTGTTTTTATTCAACAGATAGGAATTTCATGTGACACCTCAAGGTCACGCAGCACATTTGCCACAGAGAACAGAATTTCCTAAGAGAAACAGTTTTATAGATATTTCATTCTAATATTGCTTTCTTAGCTAGCCAATTTCATATATCCAAGTTGGTAAGTGGATGTAGCTAAGTCATTTCTTTTCAATAAATTAAAATAACAGTTCCCTAAAGACTGTAGTATGTTACTTTGCATCAGAAAAGAAGATAATATGAGAAATATCAAGATTTCTTCCAAGCTACTATAGAAGCAAATAAAAAGAAAACATTGCCACTGCCATCTCATCCATAGCAGTGGAGAATACTCTAATATAGCAAAAAAAAAATGAGAAGACAAAATATTACCTGTGTATATTTAAAGTGTTGTTTGATCCTGTTCAGATCATGTGTCCCTGAAGGAAATAACATTGTTGTCCTTGGTTTAGTTATGAAGTTCCCCCTTTGGCGAAAACCTTCCAAGACCACCAGTGGATGCCTCAAAATGAGAACGGTATTGAGTCCTGTGTATCCTGTGCTTGTGTTTCTTAGTGTGATAGTAATGAGGTTTGAATTGGGGGCTTTGTGCTTGGAGGAAAGTCATCAGCGATTTCAATAATACCTCCCACCCTCAACCTCCCCCCACCTTTGTTCTGTAGGCTCTTTTTTTTATTAGATAGGATCTTAATACCTGGGCCTATGACATTCTCAATTACCTGGAATTATGTATGTACTGCCATGCCCACCATATTTTAAAGCTATAGCTCAATAAATGTTTTCCTTGGGCCAGCCTTGAACTGTGATGCTTCTCAAAGCATCCATGAGTTTACATACACTGTCACTAGGATTTCTTTTTCTTATCGATACATTCCAATGATGAAGTTTGACTTACCAATTAGGCATTGTGATTACTGTTGAGAGATTAAACAATTGGCAATAAAAATGTAATAGCACCATAGAAAAATATGCTGTGGTAAAATTGCAGGCATGAGTATTGTTAGGTTGTTGGAACACATGCTTTACCATACCATAGCAGTCAGTCTGATAACCAAGATGTCTAAAATGAGAAAGTTGCATATGCAATGTGAATGTACTGGACAAAGTAGTAATTCATTCTCTAGATGGAAACTCCACAGTAGTACAATATCTCATAATACGTAGACCAAGCACAATTATAAACCATGTACATTATTTCTGGAAGTTTTCATTTAACATTTTCAGAACACTGTAGACCTTGGGTAACTGAAACGCTGGGAAGCAAAACCACAGACAAAGGGAACTCCAGTATAACATGTTCTGTCTCTTGGTACTGTATAATGTTTTGACTAGATTAAATTGGACTTGATTTCTAAGAACACCCTTCTCTGTATGATTCCGGTTAGAACTGGCTATAAAAGGAATTCAGAATGTAGAAGTGAAGCAGCAGCCAGTACACTCTAGAGGTATTAATATGATGACAGTTTCTTCTCCACTGAGTCTTGATCTTCTTCCCACCTGCTTCCCTGGGTGACTAAACATGCCCGAGGGCCCTGACCAGACACCTAACTGCAGAAGCACAGAAGCAACAGCCAGGGAGAGAGAGGGGGACTTCCCTTCCCACAAACCTTGCCTTCACATTTCTCTTTGGATGGTCCAACATACTTGGCTTCTCAGATTGATTTGATGGTCTCCTCTCAATCTTCCAGCTCTTCTCAAGTGCTTTCATTTCTCCAGCTTCTCATGATTTTATTAAGTTAGAAAGTTATAACAACTCCCTTCTCTCAATCCTTCACTTCCTGAACCCGGATCAACATTCCCATCCAGAATCAGCAATTCTGCAAGCTAACTCTGCCTGGTACAAAAGACTGTAGAAGGTAAACATGAGAGGTTGATGTGTTCACCTTTGAACATAGCAACCCAATATATACTTGCTGGGTACCCATGAGTAATGGGAACTTCTTGAGAATAAGAATCTCATCCGAGAGGGAAACTCATACTATATGAAGCCAGCTCACTGAATTTGGCCTCCTTAAAGCACTGTGGTTTTAACTTGTGTGGGGGTGTTGCTACTAAAATTGAGGAGCAGGTACTCTGTATGGGTGAAAGCTCAGAAAAATTAATCCAATAAAAGTTAAAATGGTATGAAATTGCTGATGGGAGGGGATGAGTATTTTTTTTACAGCATACAGTTTAAAGGCCCTCATACTTGTGATAGCCCCATACCTGGTGCCTACATTAGTTTCTTCTTTGGATGTCTAGAATTTAATATTGAAGAATCGATTCTCAGTTCTCAATGTTCAGGATGCTGTGGTGCCCTACCCACTTCTTTGGTACTCACCTGTAAATGCCACATCTTAGAATAGCCCAAGCCCTTTTATCAAGCAGAGGGAATTTATCACCCACACACGAGCAAAACAAGCTGGAGGAGGTATCACACAATGACAGCAAGGAAATCATCGGGTACCATCACAGCTTTCTTCTAACCCATCTGCTTGGATAACTGAAATGATGTTCTCCGTTCATGCTCTTCTTGGGAATGAGCTCTGGTTGCCCTCTGTGGTAATGTGCTTGGCAGTTCACTTGCTTTTGCTGCCTTCCTCAACACACTACTGCATACCCCTGCTGATGAATTCCTGGGATTTCTCCTAATAAACCACTTGTCTGTGAATCTGCTTCTGAGAGATTAAAACAGTCTTTGCCTTTCATTCTTAGCCAAGGATGGTCCCTTTTTGCTCTTTTGGGTGTTTTTTTCTTTAGGGCTTTATGACACTTTGTAGGTAAGGCAAACATATCTACATACAAAGCATACTAGGATATTAAGTTAGTAGTTTCAACGAAAGTCTCAAAATGAATTTCTTATCAGAGAGAATGGTAGATGACCAAGAAGCCCATTGAGGATATTTGCAATTGGACTCCCTAGAGACTCTGATGTTCGTGTGTGTGTGTGTGTGTGTGTGTGTGTGTGTGTGTCTTGGAATTAGAAGTATAAAAGACTGCTGGCTACCTCTGCTCTAGAAAAGCTGAGAAGTATAGAGTGGGCAGTTTGCACATATGAAGGCAGAACATGAACAGGTACTGAAGTCTTGGGCTGGCCCAGAACCCTAGTGGTAACTGTGTGATATATAAATCATCATGTTTGATAGAGAATTGGAAAGGGTCAAGTGGAATGAAAGTTGGATTTGTGCGTGAGAGATAGACAATTCACATTTTCTTAGTTCCTCAAAGTGGAATTGTGTAAATGGCTTCAGAAGGTAGAGCCTGGTGCTTAACTTGACTCAAGTTGCCTGAGAAATAGGATTGTTGAATTAGAAAACAAAAATACACCCAAGTAAATGTGAATTTTAGCTAAACAAGATTTTTTATCCTCTCAAGTATTAGTATCTACCATGTACTTGTAGGGATACATTTATATGTAAAAATGTATTAATTGTTCAGCTGAAATTCAAATTTAGCTAAGAATCCCATATGTTGTATCTAGCAATCCTGCTTCCAAGAGGAAACTGTGAAAATGAAGTCGTTGCATATACTAGATAAGAAAAATTCTTAGACTTGAAAGCAAAGGTTTTTGTCATGCTTTCACACTGAGTTAACCTAGTAAAGAAAACTTAATGCTTAACCTAATTAATTTTCCTGTTTAATCAATTGAGCACATATTGATGGTATACCTACTATATTCCAGGCATAGATCCAAGTACTGGGGACCATTCAATGATCAAAGCAGACCAACTTCTTGACCTTGCAGAAGTTAAATCCCAGTCATAGCTGTACTTGGCAAACAGTAGAACTTAATAACAAGTGTGTTTGAGAGGTTTGGGGCAGATGATGTCTCCTTGCAACCCTTCCATCTGCCCATGGTGTCCAGTGGTCCACCATACAACATCAGGAAGGCAAATTCTCATGTCATCATCACTGGCATTTCACTAAGATTTTGGGTTTGAACAGATGGGATTTGAACACAGCCAGGGCCAAGATTGCAGAGCTGGAGCTGGTGGCATAGTTGTCCCTCAGTGACTGCCAAAGGTTGATTCCAATACCCCACACAGACACCCACAGCTACAGATGTTCACATTCCTTCCTGAACAGGCATAGTATTTGCATATAACCTACATATATCCTCCTGTATGCTTTAAATAAGCTCAAGATTGCTTGTAATACCCAATTTATATAAGATAACACAAATAGATGGTATACTCTTATTATATACCATTTGATGTTTCCTATTATATGCTCATATACAATTTTTGATTTTGACTAGCTTCAGTCAATGATTGGTTAAATCCTGGGATAAAGAGCGTGGTCCCCCACCGCCCCCCACCCACCACCACCATTCTCTACTTTTAAAAGGATTTGAGGTATCCTGACTCCTTCAGTTTTATCTGCTTCACTGTATCCATTTTTTTTCAAAGAAAAGAAAAAAAAACAATTAAGTCATGATGGTGGTTGTCTCTCAGAATTATGGAGACAGTAGAGATGAACTGGAAAGTCAGCCTCCATCAGTTCTGAGACCTGCAAGTTGTAATATTATCCTATAAGATGCTGAGTATCACATATGTTCTAATTGTCCATTTTCTACTTCATTTCCATATTATAAATGAATCTATGGGGAAACTTACTAACTTTTCAAATAGTTCATGAACACATAGAATGAAATGTACTTGAGAAGGAAGAAGTTATCATGATCTTTGGAGCTAGTATATGCTTAGAAGTCACACACATCGCATGCTCTCAGTGAAAATATTACCTGAACAGGTTGACAATGTGATGCTTTCCTGCCATACTTTAACTAACTATTCATCTTTTTTTTTCTTTTCTTTATTGTGAAAATATTTTACAGAGGGGTTATAATTACATGGGCAAGATAATGAGTACATTTCTTATCAAGCATTGTAGCCTCCTCCTTTGTTTCCCCTTCCCATCCCTTCCCATTCTCCCCTCTCTACTCCACCCAATCTTCCTCCTCCCCTACCAAAGTTGTAAAGTTTGTTTTTGACATAACGACTTGTACATCTCATTGTTGCAATGGGTCCACCTGTATCCCTATTTAAACAATTTATTTTTTCTCTTCCCCTCCACAAAATATACCAGCACCATATACCGAAGAGGCTGTCTTTCTTCCATGCGATTTTTTTTTAGTTCCCTTATGGAAGATTAGATGGCTATAGGTCTGTAGGTTCATTTCTGGGTTTTCAATTCTATTCCATTGGTCCTGAGGTCTGTTCTTGTGCCAGTACCATGCTGTTTTGATTACTATGGCTTTGTAGTAGAGTTTGAAATTTGGTATTGATATTCCTCTAGCACTGTTCTTTCTGTTGAGGATTGTTTTTGCTATTTGGGGTCTTTTATTGTTCCATATGAATTTTTGGATTGCCTCTTTATTTCCTTGAAGAATGAGGTTGGAGTATTGATAGGTATCACATTGAATTTGTAGATAGCCTTGGGAACTATTGCCATTTTCACGATGTTGGTCTTTCCAATCCATGAGCATGTGAGTTTTTGCCACTTTCTAAGTACTGTTTTGATTTGCTTTTTAAAGTTTTCATCTTGGATGTCATTCACTACTTTGGATACATTAATTCCTAGGTATTTTATTTTTTGTGGGCTATTATGAATGGAGATGCTTTCCTAATTTCAGCCACACCTTTCTCATTGTTGGCATATAGAAAAGCCATTGATTTTTGAGGGTTAATTTTATACCCTGCTGCTTTGCCAAAGTTTTGAATCAGCTTGAGTAATTTGGGAATGGAGTCTGTGGGATTCTTTAAGTTAAGAGGAAATGGCTTTAGTTTTTCACCATTAAGTATAATGCTGGCTGTATGTTTGTCATATACAGCCTTTATTGTATTAAGGAACGTTCCATGGCTTCCTAATTTTTCCAGAACCTTCATCATAAAGGGGTGCTGGATCTTGTCAAATGCTTTTTCTGCATCAATTGAGATAACCATGTGTTTCTTATCCTTGATTCTGTAGATGTGATGAATTATATTTATTGATTTGTGTATATTGAACCAGCTTTGCATCCCTGAAATGAATCCTGTTTGATCGTGGTTTTATGATTTTTTGGATGAATGGTTTAAGTCGATTGGCAAGAATTTTGTTGAGAAGTTTTGCATCAATGTTCATCAAAGAAATGGGTCTATAGTTCTCTTTCATTGATGAGTCCCTGCCTGGTTTTGGGATGAGGGTTATGATGGCTTCATAGAATGTTTTTGGTAGTGAACTTTCTCTTTCAATTTCATTGAAAAGTTGGAGGAGTATTGGTGTGGGCTCTGCCTTTGAAGGCTTTGTAGAATTCCACTGTAAAACCATGTGGTCCTGGGCTTTTCTTAGATGGGAGGTCTCTTATTGCTGTTTCTATTTCAATGTTTGATATGGGTCTGTTAAGATGGTTTAACTCATCTTGGTTTAGTTTTGGCATGTGAATATTTGCTAGGAAAAGGTCCATTTCTGCCAAGTTCTCAAACTTATTAGCATAAAGGTTTGAGAAGTATCCCCTTATAATGTTCTGAATCTTGGTTGTTTCTGTGGTGATGTTTCCATTCTCATCTCTGAGTTTATTAATTTGGATGTGTTCTCTTCTTTTTCTGATAAGATTTGTTAAGGATCTGTCAATTTTGTTATTTTTTTCGAAGAACCAACTCTTTGTTTTGTTGATTCTTTCTATGTTTTTTTTTGGATTCTAATTCATTTAATTCGGATTTAATTTTCATTATTTCTTTCCATCTACTGGATTGGGGTTTATCTTGCTTCTCTTTTTCAAGGAGCCTCAGATGTCTCATTATGTTGGTTTCAGATCTCTCCAATTTGTTGATGTAGGAACTCAGAGCTATAAACTTGCCTCTGAGTACTGCCTTTGCTGTGTCCGAGAGGAGCTTGTAATTTGTGTGTTCATTTTTGTTGCATATCATGAACATTTGAATTTCCTTTCTAATCTCCTCCATGACCCACTCGTGATTCAGCAGTATGTTGTTCAGCCTCCATGTGTTACAGGACTTTCTTTGGTGGCTTTTAGTGTTGAGTTTTAATTTTATTCCTTGTCATCTGAGAGAATGCAAGCTATAACTTCAATGTTTCTGAATTTGGACAAGTTTGTTTTGTGGCCTAAAATGTGGTCTATTTTGGAAAATGTTCCATGTACTACTGAGAAAAACGTGTATTCTGATGCTGCTGGGTGAAATATTAGGGAGATGTCTGTTAAATCTAGTTGATCTATGCAATTGTTTAGATCTGTGGTTTCTCTGTTGAGTTTTTGCCGAGTTGATCTATCTAGTGGGGAAAGTGGTATGTTAAAGTCCCCAACAATTAATGTCTTTGGATCTATGTGGGATTTGAGGGAAAGTAGTGTTTCTTGGATAAATTTGGGAGCTTCGTTGTTTGATGAATAGATATTTAGAATTGTAATATCCTCCTGAAGGAGAGATCCCTTAATTAGTATGTAGCGACCTTCTTTATCTCTTCTCACTAATTTTAATTTGAAGTCATTTTATCTGATATTAGGATTGCAACTCCCGCATGTTTATGGGGGCCATTTGCTTGGTAGATTTTGTTCCAGCCTTTCACATTGAAAATGTATTTGTTTTTATGGGCAAGATGTGACTTCTGAAGACAGCAGAAAGAAGGGTCTTGCTTTTTAATCCAACTAGACAGTCTATGTCGCTTAATTGGGGAGTTAAGTCCGTTAATGTTGAGAGATAGGACTGAGAAGTATTTGGGAGTTCCTGCCATTTTATCTACCTTCTTGGGGGCTGTGGCAACTAGGTTCTTCCTATGATTCTTGGATTCTCAGTTTGGGTGTGGTTTCTTGGCCTTTATTGTGGTCTTGTTGGTTTTCTATGTGTAGGACATTTTCAAGAATCTTTTGTAGGGCTGGTTTGGTGGAGATACATTGTTTCAATTTTTCTTTGCTATGGAAGGTTTTTATTTGACCTTCGGTTATGAAGGAGAGTTTAGCTGGGTACAGTATTCTTGGTTGATAGTTGTTTGTTTTTAGGGCATGGCATACATCATTCCAGGCTCTTCTTGCTTTGATTGTCTCTGCTGAGAAATCTGAGGTGATTCTAATTGGTTTCCCTTTATAGGTGATTGATCTTTTCTCCTTGACAGCTTTAAGGATCTTTTTTATGGGCCTGAATTGATTCTGTGAGGATTATAGTGTGACGGTGGGATGTCCTGTTCTGGTCTGGTCTATTTGGAGTTCTAAAAGCTTCTTGTATCTGAATAGGCCTATCTTTTTGCATGTTTGGGAAGTTCTCTGGTAGGATCCTGTTAAACATATTTCCTAGACCATTAACTTCTGTTTCTAGGTGCTCCTCTACACCCATTATCCTCAGATTAGGCCTTCTGATGATGTCTTCCAAGAGTTGAATAGATCTATCATATTTCTCAGATTTGTCTTGGATGGTTGTATGTTCTTTCTCTATAATATCTAGGCTATCTTCAGTCCCTGAAATTCGATCTTCTGCATGGTCTAACCTACTATCAAGACTTTCTATTTTATTTTTTAACTATTCTTCTTTGTTCCATTATTTTTCCTTTTTATTTCACTAATGATATTATCTAGCTATTTCTCAAGGAGAGGAATTGAAGCATATACTGTGGACAGCATAGAAGAATCAAATCTTGGCCAATAGATTGGAGTTACTCCATAATCTATGATCCAAAGCCCTGATTGCATTTCCATACTTTCCCACTGGAAATAATGTCTTTCTGATCTCTAAATAGTCTTTTAGCTCAAATTTTATTTTACTTTAGGTAAATAAAGTTAGGCTCCCAGAAACTAGAAGTCTCTCATTGAAATTTATAGGTCTGGTTAGTAAAAATTTCTCAGCATCTGAGTCACCTACCTGGTCGACTACTTTTAGCTGAAAGATCTGTTTAGAAGGGGACCAACCAGAGTTGGCACCCACCCTAACTCCTTATTAAAAGTAGGATATAGAATCTAGACCTACTCCTCCAGACTTCCTTTCTTTAGAAAAATAGGTATTGATAATCTTTGGAGGTGATTTTGGAGGCAAGGCTAGAACACTGCAGAATTCCAATGTGCATAGAAACCCTAGGACCCTCAGGTAGAGCCTGCTTTGATGTTGATCAGTTTTATAATTCCTAATCACTGCTTCTATGGCTGAGGATGTTTGGTGTCCATATCAGCTTTACCTAGTTATATTTGAGGTCTACTGTCTTTGCTTTTCAAACCTTTCACACCAAATGGTTTCTTCATTTATATGCATAGTGCTCACTTTACCTACAGTTTCTAATAGGTTTTCTTCCTTTGTTAATTGTTCACTCCTTTTCAAAAGTTCCAATTTTTCTAAAGCATTTTAATGTTTGTTGGTTTTGAATAAATTCACCCCACATAGAAATCCCCACTTACTCCTCACACATAGTAAGTTAATGCAACAATCAATTTAGTTGTGCATCTATGTTCTCTGGTTGTGAGTGCTATTGTTTGCACAGGATCCCATTTGCTTGGCCTTTGTGTTACATGCACTTATGACCAAATTTGGTGATTATTTTAGAGAGTTGTTGTGATACTGGCAAATCAGAGGCAAAGTGAGCACAAACTTTAGCCCAATAGCACATCCAGGTTTCTGTTGCTTAACATTAACTATGTATACCATGTAAATACCTATATATTATATGCTACAGTACAAGGGAAGAAACAAATAGGATTGTTCTGGTTTCTTTAACATTTCCATGTATGAGGGTGAATCTTTACAAAATTTTGGAGGGTTTTTAATTTAGATTCATGAATAACCACCATGACTGGACTGTCCTTTCAGATTTCTGAAGCTTCTAGTAGGGAAAGTCAATACATGACTCCTAAGACTTGGTCTTGGAAATGGCATGTTGTTAATTCTACCCTCATTTCATTGATTGAGTTGATTGACACAATGAAGTGGAGCATCACTAGGAAAAATATGTCTCTCATGGCCATACATTTTAGTTATAGAAGGTCAGTGAATGGGTGCTATAGTTTAGCTATAGCTTGTCTCACAAACCCAGCTTCATGTACTGGAAGCTGGGTTTCCAAGATGTAGTATTGAGGTGGTGGAGCCTTTAAGAGATAAGGCCTAGTAGAAGGAGCTAGATCAATGAATTATCATAGGACTGAGTCAGGTCCCATATGGCTCCATTTTCACAAGAGTGAATTGTTTTAAAGTGAGGCCAACTGAGAATATTGTCCCTTTTACAGGCAACCATTTACCCTTTTGCCTATGTTCCATGTTGTGAAACAGCTAAGGCATATTAATGGGAACTTGTTTAGAGCCCTTAGCCACCAGGACTATGACTGAAGTTAACTTGTTTACTTTACCAATGTAACAAATCACATGGATATTGCTATAGCAATACAAAATAGACAACTATAGACTCTTGAATCTATGTTAAGTTAATCAATTATTTAAAAAGTATTTCTCAAAGTAAAATCTGAAAGCAAGGATACAAGGAAGACCCTTACATTGTACAATTAATATATGATGATGTAAAAGGGCACAGTGTTAAAAAAGTGAAATGTTTCACAGGTCACTATCCACTTTATCCTATTTCCCATTTTCTGACTCAGAAATAGACTTTGACAGTGTAGAAAAATATTCATTTAGAATTTCATCAGGCAATGCAACCAGTTAGCTACTGTTTTATTAAATTGAAAATCATTCCAATTCAGTGAAATTATTAAAATTACATTAATATTTTGAGATTTAATGATAAATATATCAAGCTATAATTTGCCTGTTACAGATGATTATCTATATGACATTAAAATAAGTGTTAACATTATTAAAAGTTTTTATGTGACTATATTATGTACACATTTACATAAGAATATATTGATTTTTAAAAATTTATCCATTGATGATGATGATTGTATGTGGGTAGGTGATGTTTATGCATGAGAAATCTAAATTTACTTGCTCTGTACAATGTGATTTTATCGTACATGTCTTTCCTAATGAGAAAACTGATTCTCGATACTTGTTCAGGACTTAAGGTTAAGAAATAATAATGTGGCATGGTGCTTAAGCTTGTCACTTTAGCTACTTAGGAGGCAGAGATTCGGAATCATCATTTGGGGCCAACTGGGTGAAAAGATTAATGAAATTTCATCTCAGCCAAAGTACTCATCTGTCATCCCAGTGATAGTGGGCAGTCCCAGCTGGACCAGCTATAATAGGGAAGACCCTATGTTGACGCAAAAAGGGACCACTTACATAGTAAGCACAAGGCCCTGGGTGCAAACACTGATCCTGAAAGGAAAATGAAAATCAAATAGTTAACACAGATCATCTTGGAGATGAGTAATTATTTTTTCACTCTTGTGATAAGATCACGTAGTTTGTTCATCTCTCTCTCTATCTATCTATGCATGCCAGTCAGGGTCTGGGAGCTGTCATTTCATTTTTTGCTTAAGATTGGTGCTCTGCCACTAAAGACACTGTTCCATTACTTGCTCTTTGCTGGTTAATTGGAGAATAACTGTCTCATTGATTTTCCTCCCTGGACTATCTGAAAACTGCAGTCCTCAGCTCTCAGCCTCTTGGGTAGCTAGATGTTCATATTCCTTTCCTTGGCTATATCCCAGATGAAGATTTTGATAAGTCTTCCCTAAAGATATCCTATCAGGTAAGAACTTGGGAAACTGAGAGAAGTTATTAGTGAATTTCTCCTATATTCTTATTGGAGATTGCAGATCGTCACTAAGCAGCTTATTGGTTATTTGAAAAACTGCTAAATTTTGTAACTATGTGTTATTGATCAACATCTATTGTGTATCGTTTTAAATCACTCTTACTAATAACTAGTAGCAAAGACTTGGAGACATTAATGTGCAGGAAAGCTGTGTAAAGAAAGCAATGGGTAAATGTGGTAAGCAACCTCCTTTTCCTCTTCTTCTTCCTCCTCCTCTTCCTCTTCTTCCTCTCCTTTTTTCTTCTTTTTCCTCCTTCTCTTCCTCTTCCTACTTCTTCATGTCGATCCATAGTAGATCATGATATTTATTTATTCCTCAAGTTCTCACTTGGCTTTTTCAGCTCAAGACTGGTGCTTTCCCACTTGAGCATTGCCTCCACTTTGGGTTTTTGCTATTTAATTGAACAGCCCTTTTGCTAAGTAAAAAGAATTGTGAAGCCAGGTGCCGGTGGTTCATGCCTGTAATCCTAGTTACTGAGGAGGCTGAGATCAGAGGATCACGGTTCAAAGCCAGCCTGGGCAGGAAAGTCTGTGACACTCTTATCTCCAATAAACCACCAGAAAAGCAGAAGTGGCGCTGTAGCTCAAGTGGTAGAGCGCTTGCCTTGAGCTGAAGAGCTGAGGGACAGTGCTCAGGCCCAGAGTTCAAAGCCCCACAACAGACAAAAAAAAAAAAAAGAATTGTGATGTTCATATCTCAGCTTCCTGAGTAGCTAGGATTTTGGGTGTGAGCCTTTGGTACCTGGCAAGACAACCAAATATAAAATACATGGTGGTGACAGTTTTGTACAGTTGTTGATTGATTACTCACAGCTGATATGCTTTCACTTGAGCAGAAAATAAAAAAGGCCTGAATCCACTCAGGCCATTTGTGCATTAGTACAATGAGTTGGAATTCAGGAAGACATGTAATTCCACGAAATCAGCCAAGAGCAGTGAAGAGCAGATGGCATTTGAAACCAAAGGAGGATCCTCCAAAGATCGAGACATGTAATTTATTTCAATGCATGTCGCCTTCAGTTATGATTTCTTGGAGTACAAGAATATACCATGAAAATAGTGTGTTCAGTGAGGTCTGTAAGAGAGAAGAGAGAAGGAAATCTTGTAATGGTTGAAATCTCATGGAAAATAGTTACCTAAATATTTTACTTCATTTCATTGTAGTTTTTATTTGAGACAAGGTCTTTAGTATATTCTCAGTTATTTTTCCTTTGGTCTATACAAATAAATTATGGTAGTGTTGATTTTTTTGCAGATTCAATTATATTTATTTTAGACAAATCTATTGTTTTCAAACATTAGGATAACAGCACTGCCTTGAAGAAAAACAGTGAAACTGCTATAAATTGAAATTAACACCTTATAAAGAAAGCTAAGTCCATTTCAAGGTTGTTTTCATGTAAGCTCTGTGTTTCAAATTTTGAATTTCAAAATTCATGACTTAATTTTCAGGCTCCATATGATACGCTTGTCATTGCCTTTACTGTGGAAACAGGTTTCCATGTGCATTTGGCTGCCTTGCTTCCCCTGTTATAATTCTTGCTTTTTCCTCCATATTTAAAAGGCTTTTAAAGGAAAAGTGCACTTTGTAAATTGCAAAATATAAAAACTTAAAGATTAAATCCAAAAGCAAGATTTTAAAATAAATGAAACAGCTGGGCATGTGTGGCTCACGGCTGTAATCCTAGCTACTCAGGAGGCTGAGATCTGAGGATCACAGTTCAAAGCCAACCCAGGCAGGAAAGTCCATGAGACTCTTATCTCCAATTAACCACCAGAAAACTGGAAGTGCAGCTGGGACACAAGTGGTAGAGCACTAGTCTTGAGCTGAAGAGCTTAGGGACAATGTCCAGGCCCAGAGGTCAAGCCCTATGATGGAATAAATAAATAAATAAATAAAATTTATTCACCTTAATCGGTTAAATTGTTAACATCATAATATGTTAACTCTTCCATATATGTATAAAAGAGAATAACCTGTGAGTATTTATCAGGTTAATATGGTAAAATAAGATACTGCATTAATTATTTTATAAACCCACAATTATTTCAGATTTTGAATCTTTCTAACACATGTGTGTGCAAATACATTAGTACATTTCTTCTCAGTAGCTTGGCTATAACCTGAAAAAATTCTATAGAAGTCATTTCAGGATGATGGAAGAAAGAAGAAAAATTATCCTTTTATTTATTTGGTAGCAGCCCTCCATCTTTAGTCACTGTTATTTTTGCTTTGAAAAAAACAAAATGTTTTATAGCTATATAACCAAGACTGATCTTAATCCTGCAATCTTTCTGTCTCTTCACCCTGCGTTTAATTCTCTTAAAATCTTGTGTCTAGCCCTAGGTTTGTTCAGTTAATTTTTATGAGCGATGTGAGATTCTTAGACAAGTTCTTCATGAAGATGTTTATGAGACAAATGTTATTTTAAAACATAAAAAGATGATAATAATAAATCCTTTTTTTCTGATGAGGGTGTACCTCAATAAATGATAAAAGTATGTGTCAAATATGCATAAGGCCTTGAGGTCAATTCTCAGTACTACTAAAACAATCATAAGTTGTTTTTGTTTGTTTGTATACTAACAATGTTTATGTCCCTTGATGAAGAGTTTATGTCCCTTGTATAAACTGGTTTTCTGTCCAGTTCACTTTCATAGAAGAAAATGACATGCTTTGAGAATTTGTTGCAGAAAATATTACCAGGTGACATGTCCAGAGTTTAGAGTTGATTAAAGTAGCTTTTAGGTTTTTATTTTACCATAGAAATCCAATAAATCACATAAATCCAGTACATTTCACGGTCTGAAGTCCATTTCAATTATACACATTGTAATATTGTGAAATACATACTCAATCTTTCTCTTAGCCTAGTGGTATGGCGATCTTTTGGCTCTTTCAAGTTAGAAATAAATTTATGAATGAATGAATGCTGGTACTAAGGCTTCAACTCAGTGCCTTACCCTCACACTTGGCTCTTCCTTACCCCAAGGCTGGCACTCTATGACTTGAGCCACATGTTCACTACCAAAACTTTCCTTTTGTAAACTAATGGGTTGATTGGTAGTCAATCCCTCAATACCTTCCAGAAAAGACCAGAGACTTTTTCAATCTTAGCCTTCCAACCTCTTAGTAGAAAAAAAGTGACTGAAGGTTGGATGACTAGTTGTCAGTGATGGAACCAGACACATTATGTAGTGGATCTTCCATAAAGCCCCACAAAGTCAGGATTCAGGGAACTTCCAGGCAGTCACACATGTCGGCAGGTCACCCTTCCCATCTATTTATCCAGATCCTTTGTAATACAATTTATAAACAAAAACTTATAACCTATTCTCATAAATTTTGTGAATCACTCTAGCAAGCTAATTAAACTTGATAAGATGGTCCTAAAACCCTCTTTACAAAAGCACAGGGAAAAAAACATCCTGTGCTTACAACTGACATCTCAAAAGTCCTAGAGACAATCTTCAGCCTATGAGATCTATCAACATGAAATTGAAGTAGATAATATTCACATCCTATCAGAATGGAATTGAAGTAGAAGATTCCCAAATCATGTGCTCTACAGGAAAGAATTGCTTGTTTGATGTGTCAAGAAGATCTTTCTCACATCTGGCCTTAGAAACATTCTGTATTAGACAATAGGGTAATAAAACACTTTTTAATGGTTGTACTTTTCCATATATCCTTACAAATTTTCACTTACAGAAGAAACTAACATGGAATATTAGACACCGTAAACAATAAAAATACCTGTAAAAGGGGCATCTCTTCCCTCAAGGTTCTTATCTAGCAGGAGAAATGTGATATGAAGACTGGTAAAATTGAATGAAAATATTTAAATGTTGGTAGAATTTGAGTTATTCCTTGATGATATTGAGGTGGAAGGATTGCTTGAATGTCTGGAAAGGAAAGGATTTATAAGTGAATAGAAGAAGAATAGGTATGGTTGAAGCTAGGATAATAGTAGTTAATTGTAGACTTCAGATTTTTTGTATGCTTGACATGTTTGTGATGAAATGATTACAAAAAAGACTAGAGGGTACGAGAGGGAAGTAAATTGTTCCAATGGGCATTTAGTTTTTATGTAGATATGTGAAAAGATTAAGAAAAGTGAGTCCTAGAAAAAATTATATCTTATTCATTCTTTCTTTTCTTTGATCAGAAGACTTAGGGCACTTAATGTTCAAGAATAAAGTACATTGTGCCCACATCAGCAAATAGCAGAATTTCCAATGAAAATCAACTTAGCAATGAGGAAAGATATTATTTAGAACAGAGAAACAAAGGTAGAAAAATATTCAAGACCATTTAATGCCACTCTTCAAAAACTCGTAAGTTCTTGTTCTGTTCTTTGTAGAAACATCATCAACATGAGGTTCGTTCTTTCCTTCCACACCATCACTGCCCTCAGTCTTGCCCCTACCCACTATAGAAAACTCTCATCATTTTTCTAGTTACCTTGACAACACTCAATCTCATGTCTTTTTTTGTCTTAACTTCATTAAGACCTACTGGGGTTTTTGTTTTGTTTTGTTTTGTTTTGGTTTTGGTTTTGTTGGTCATGGGGCCTGAACTTGGGCCTGGGCACCGTCCCTCAGCTCTTCAGCTCAGGCATAGCACTCTACCACCTGAGCCACAGTGCCATTTCCAGCTTTTTCTGCTTATGTGGTGCTGAGGAATCAAATTCAGGGCCTCATGTATGCAAGGCAAGCACTCTACCACTGAGCCACCTTCCCAGCCCCCCTACTGGGTTTTGAATTCCACTCTAATAAAAGGTAAGGGAGAAAAGCTCCCACATAGTAGAGGACAGAATATATCCTCTACAGAATGCCCACATGACCAGTGGGCAGTCCTGAAGAGACAAACCCCCCAAGAAAGTAGATGAGGTATTTATTTGTAGAAACCATGAATAATGTATCTTTAAGAACGTTTATGAACAGACCATTTGATCAAAAATAGAATTATATTATGGAATAATTTATTTCTATGATTATCAAAGCCATGCATGTTCATCATGAAAACTATAAAAAAATGACTAAGGAAAATAATAGTTTATAATCTTACCACTTACAAATCATCAAACAGTGTTTTGCCATTTTCTTCAATTTATTATTTGTGCATCCAAGCACATGCATATGCATGTATTGTACACTACCTACAAAAATGACTATCCAATTTGTGTGCTATTTGCTTTATTTCCTTAGAGAATATATTCAGATTGTATAGATGTGCGGGTATCTAATATTATTTCTTTCTGCTTTCTAAATCTCATTATTTCTTGGCCTGACTTCTAAATAGGTTTAGGATGAAAGCTTATGATCCTTCATATGTAGAGTACCAATAGGTTAAGTACTGAATGAATGAGGAAATAAATAAGTTAAAATCGATGTGAATACAGTCAGTATCTGTTAGTTCAGGACAAAATTTGTTGTAGCCTTATTAAGTCCATAAAATTTGCAAGTTACTTCATAAAACTGTTTTATAGGTTTTGGCATTTAAACAGTGTTTACAGTGGCTTAGAAGAGACAAAAGATTTCAGTCTCATGGCAGTTATCCAGAATAGGGAGCAATTGGGCATACAATTATGCTATTAACTTATTAAAGGTAATAATACATTTATACAAAACAGACTTTGAATTGTCTTAAACTGAAAGGTTAATAGAGAGCTAGTCACATTATCCAACTCCCTTTTCTAAAAAAAATCACCTTTTTCTGACTTGGCCACATTATTTTCTTGTTAAATAAACAATAATTATGATTTTTATAATTAATAGTAAGCCCCATATCCACAGGTAAACTATCTTATAATTCAATTGATGACATTGGAGGGAAAAAACTCAGAATATCCAAGTTGAAGGGAATATGTGTGGGGTGAGGGGTGATTTTTATTTGTAGAATCAAATTTTTAGTCCCAAGGCCAAAGACTCTAAGAGATAGTATATGTGGAAGCTTCTGGAAGATGTAAGCATTATATAAATGGAAAAGATTAGTACTAATAATAATCTTTTAGTGTGGTAAATCACTTTTCTGAAGTTTGGAGTAGGCCACTCATATTTTTTAAGTAGATGAATAGAAGAATGGTTGATTCTTCTTCTAGAGTAGGAGAGATACTTTGCCTGGTTTCATGTGGCTCATCCTTGTACCATCCTGGTAAGGAAGATTGGGTGCTTGCATTGAATTTTTATGGATCTTGCCTACATTAAGTTTCAGATATGGAGATGTCATTTCTTACTGGTGCAGCTGACAAGTCTTTTCCTTAATTCTTTTATCACTGAATTTCAGAAGGGCTCACTATAGGGACTATGCAGGGAGCCCCCTGCAGTGGTGGTTCTGTTTAGGACATTTGGATGTGCTGATATGACCTCCTGAGGCTTTTCTCTCCCTTTGAGGTTGGCTGGGGCAGGGGCTGGGAGTTCTTAAAAACAAAACAAAATAACCCTCAGAGGGCTCCAGGAGCAGAAAAGATGCCTGCAAAACTGGCTCTCCAGGCCCTTCCTCTCCAACTTTCACTGAATGTTTATAAGCTTGAGTTTTATTTGAGAAAACTAATTATGGGACATTCCGAGACTCTCCATAAAAAAAGTGAACTTGGAGAGTTTATCAGGTCCTAGGGAATTGCAATAAATGGATCAGTCCAAGAGGTGGAGCAGAAAAGAGCCAGAGGACTTGGAATCTGCCAGCTGGAAAAACGCTCAAGTGGCTGAAGAGCCTTGGAAAAATAATAGAAGCTATATTGAGCTGCTCAGGTTGTGTATTTCTTTTTTCTTTTTTTTGCTTCCTCCTTGGGCTGTCCATAGTCCTCTATCTGGGTTTCCAAAGTACATTTTCTCCTGACAATTCAAAAGTCACTGACAATATACCTAGTTTTTCTTAGCATCCACATGATATTGGGAAGGGGAGGGGAGAAATAGGCAGGTATTATTTTTGCCTTATCAGGTACACATAGAAACTCAGGCCTAGGAAAACTGACTGCTCGAGATGACAGATAGTAAGTGATACAGTTCTTGCTACAAAACCTTAATTTGGTCAACTGATATTTGAGAAGTTATATATATTAAAAATCTATGGTAGAAAAAATTTTACTTCATGCATGTTTTTTCTCCTTGGGCTGGTTTTAGAAATTGCCAGGCATATTGGGGGGCAACTGGAACCTCTCAAGTGATCCTGGGACCCTTCCCTTCCTTTACTTTCTTTCTGTGGTCGCAGCTTGGCTGTCTCAGGAGAATGTGTTGCCCTTGCAGACTTCCCAGGTCTGTGTATGTCTCCCACACGGATGCTGAAGAAAAGCAGAGGCAGGGCTTTCTTGTCTCCTACTGCCCTTTTCAGACTATTGTTCCTCCCTACCTGAAAACAGAAGATTGAAAAAATATGTTCATTATATATCCTTAGATTCTACCACTAACTTATTTTCCTCCCTGTTTCTTCCTCTTCATTACAAAAGTCCAAACAGCTATTTTTTTTTTTTTGCTTTTGGTCATGATTACTGTTTTGATTCTTGATGGCCATACAAATATATGAAGGTTCTTGGCTGCTCCATCCATCCTTGATCTTGATTTCTTTGGCTTTCTCTTTTCCAGTGTTCTTCTGGTCTTCTCATTCTCTGTCAGTGGCTGTATGCTCTCACTGTTTTGCATGAATCACTTACAATAACTGTAATAGTTCCATGAAAGCTGGTTTGAGCTTCTTGCTCTTGGACTTCTGTTCCTTATCTTTGCAGACTATGTCCTAAATAATTTTTTAAAAAAAGGTGTTGTCCTTTTGTGGTTGGCCACACTAGAACATTTTGTCTTCTCCACATCCCCTTCCTAATCTTCACACTTGTCTAGCAAGGAGTTCAGAGTCATTGTAATGATCTCTGCAGAGCTTACACTCTCAATTCCCTTGATTCCTCAGTCCAAATCTACTGCTAGTAGCCTTTATGACTACACCTCATCAATTTTTCCTTTTTTCCCCTTTTGTAATATATCCCATCATAAAAAGAAAACAGACAAAAGACCCTTACGTCATGTTCTCCTTTTAACTATTGTCCCAGAACCATAGAATAAAATTTCTCAAAAATCTCCCCCCCCACCATCTCTCTCCTCGTAACTATTCCAGAATCCACTAGTCCATTAAAGAACTTACTTGCTAAAATGAACGATGAGTTCCCTATCACTAAAACTGACAGCCAGTCGGTGCTCTGACACTATCCCAGTATACATTGTGGCCTCTCTGGATGTGGAAGTCATGGTTTCTTTCTAAAAATATCCCATTACTTTAGTTTTGGACTTCCTTCCTATTTGCTTCCCTGCTTCATTAGTTGCGACATCCTATTCTCCTTTACAGTTTCCTTTTCTTTTTTTTGTCGGTGGTGGACCTGAACTTTGGGCCTGGGCGCCAGCGCTGAGCTCTTAGCTCAAGGCTACTGTTCTACCACTTGGGCCACAGTGCCATTTCCAGGTTTTTCTGCTTATGTAGTGCTGAGGAATCGAACCCAGGGCCTCATGCATGCAAGGCAAGCACTCTACCACTGAGCCACCTTCCCAGCCAATAGTTTCCTTTTAAACTTTGATAATCTGTAGAACTCAGTGCCATGATCTTTTTCTTTCCTTATTTATTTGTAGTTTTTCCGTAAGTGACACTGTCCAGGCCTGGGACTTTACATGTGATTTATTTGCTGAGAATTCCACCTTCTACCTCTTCCCTGTGCTCACACTGATTCATAAAGCTCTCTATTTATTATTTCTATTTGGAAACAGAGGAGCTATCTATCACAGACTTATATGTCCAAAGAAAACTATGAATTTCACTCCAATTTCTCATTTGAAAAAGTAGTATTTTCTTTAACTTGTTTGCTCAGAGCAAAAAAACTTTGTATATACTTGAATTCTCTCTCTCTGTTCTATCTTTCTCTTTCTCCTGTATCTTCTGTTATATACCTCATTTCTGTCTCTCCCTATTTCTCTTTCTTGTTTTCTATAAGCAAGACTTCCAATCATCAGCTTTAAATATGTCCTTTTTGAATACTTTCTTATTTATTCCATTAGATTGTAAACTGACTTTGTTCTACTTGCTCCTGCCCTCTAGTATTTGGAACAAAGAATTGGCAAAGTATGACTCATTGAGAAAATCCAGGATTTTCCTGAATTTTTTTGCAGTTTTATATAGTTGAATAATTTTTACAATAAACTTTTCTGATGTATGAATATTATATGGAAAGCAAATTTCCATGTCTACTAAGTTTTATGACAATGCATCCATCATCATTCACTTACGTGTTAGCTATAGTTTTTTTCCCCCATTGTAGTAGCTCTGTTGAGTTGGCTTGAGAATTTGATGAACTGAAGAGCTTGAAAATATTTACTAGCTGGCCGTTTGAAAAGTTTGCCAACTTCTAATCTTACATCTTATCATAGTAGCTATGGCATAACTTTAATGTTACTAATTCCAATAAAATTCTTACAACTTCATCTAAGTGGCCCTGAATCACCTAGTTACTTTTGATTTAACTTCTAATCAAGACCCCAATTAACTGGATAAATGTGTATTTGTGCCAATGTCTGAAGCTGGTGAATGGGAGGGCTTAACTCCTCATACCACTAGACATGAGAAGAGTCAGTTTTCCAAGGATGCTTGAAAGGGTGTAATCAGAAGAGTATAGAGAATCTTGATAGGAAAGTCATACAGTTATCACTTACCTGGATCCTCTTTTTCTATTAAAAGATAGTTCATCACCAAACCTGTGGCTTAGCCCTCCCTACTGGAAATGAAAACTTTTGGTTTAAAGTCACATTCAGTTCACCAAAATGTAAATACTTGATACATCAAACCTCATGTCTCAGTTACACTTGGATGTGCTATTTTTAAATCTATTGGCTCCATATATTATGCAAATCTAAGTATAAAACAATTATTAAACTATAATCATTACTTCTTTTTAGAGCCAATTGTTCTAAGATGGAACGTAGCCTAGGAGGTGTGGAAATGGATGTACTACCTGGGTAGATCGGAACCACCTTGTGGATGTCCTTGGCAGGAGCCAGGCTGTTGACACTACTTATATGCTTACCTTTTGGGCACCAGTTGGTCAAGATCCTTGTGTGTTGCACCTCATGAGAGCTCTCTTTTCTTATTGGAAAACCCAGGCATAGCCATTAGCTGAAGATCCTTCTTAATAGATCAGCAAACTATAACCTTTCAATAAATTGGAATTTATGGAAAGGGGATAAATTTATGACTAAAATATGTGTTTAAGTCTTCCCTTAACAAAGGAAGACTATTGGAAACCATTTAAAAATCTCAACAAAGAAACCTGCATGTGGTAAGCTTTATATGTTAAGGATCTCATTGGTGGTGCAATGTCAAGAACCTGTGGTACTGATGAACAAGAAACCTAGAATAGCAACACAGGTAGAACTGAAGTGTGGGCATTGGTAATTATTCTAACTCAAGAACTTTTTTCAATTCTTATCCTTGAAGTCGTGAAAAAATCTTGGTTCAGTGAAATGTTTCTTTATCATAGTGTCATGCTGTAGGAGGGATTTTTGAACTGAGCTGAAGATAGAGCTATTTTAGAAATCATAGCAACATGTTCTGCAAGATGGAAGCTGTTATTTCCTTATTGATCATTTCTGTTCGGAAAGTGAGCTTGGGAATTGCACTTCAAAAACCTTGTGCTTCACTCTTTAAAAACTAGCAATGATTAAAGCTTTTGCGCCTTTATTTGCTAGTGTTTTCTCTTTCAAATAACAATGCTGTATTCATAATTGTGACATTTCTTTGCTGTTCATGTCCCCTCATTGAGAATTCTTCCTTGGTAAGGAAATTTCACACAATAGAATTTTTTTTTCTATGTGACTAAGAAAAGCTAAATGCCAAAGGGTAAGAGAAAGTAAGCCTCTATGTTTGTAAGACTATTAGCTGTGGCTATAAAAATCATGTTATTTCTGATGTGCCATATAATTATGCAATGATCCTGAAGCTTGCTTGCCTTGAGATATTTTATATCATAAACACTCTCTGGTGTGAAATCTAGCTCACAGTGGGCCATGGTGAATTTTAAAAAATGAAGTTAATTAAAAACTTTTCAAAATGGCCTATAGTTCTACCAGTAGCCTCTAGTTACTATTTCTGACAAAGGTGATGACCAGTGGTCATATAGAATGAAGACATCTTAAGAAAATAAAAACTGCTTTGGTAAGCCCTGAGATTAAAAGCTGGGACTTTAGGCATTCTTTAATACAAAGTTTGATGTCCAACTGAATTTCTTCTTATTGTAAAGAACAATGTTTCTGTCTGTATCCTCTCCTCTGTCCCTTTCCCCCCCTCTCTTCTCTTTCACATTCTTTCTCTCTTTTTAAGTTACCTTCAGTAACTGAAAAAAAATCGATGTTTAAAAAGAAATGAAACAAGATTCCCTCTGTTCAAGCTAGTGCACAACAGTTACAAGGACACTGGTTAAGTTTGACTCCATTCAATAACTAAGTTTCTTGAGCTTGCCCAGGCAAATAGTGGGTGGATTACTGTTAAGGTATTAAGACCAGAAAGCCCATGACAGGCTAGTAGAAATTCTGTTTTAGGAGTCCTTGGACTCTATGGTAGGACAAAAAATATAGGAGGAACAGTAGATCTCTTACTCTTTATGAGCACATTCTCCAGGTGGAAGCATTATTTTTATGGACAACATGCTTGTTAACATCTAATGAAAGTCAGTAGAGGAAGCAAACTGAAATCAAGACAGACACATATGTAGAAAGCAATGGAATAATAGCCTGTTTATGACCTAGTTGTTATCAGTCATCCAAAGTTCTCACCTCTCTAATAATTTGCTCTGTTATTAGATCCTTCTCTATCTCTGCCAGAAAGTTTATCTTCTAATGTTCTAAGATGTCTTCTAATTTTGAAGTCCTTAGATAACTCAGGATTCATTCCATGAAGTAAAACCACTGAGTATTAGGAACTAAAGAGTTGATTGTAAGACTAAGGTTTTACAAAATTTTGGGCAAAGTTGGGTAAAGGTCCAAGAGAATAATGGTATCAAAGTCTGTCACCAGCCCTTTTTCTATAGGTATGGTTGTGTGTGTGCAGCTACACACCTATCAGAGAAGTGAGACAAGTTGTGCTGTCAGAATGGGACTGCCACAGGCACATGATGTCTGTTGGGGACAAACATTCCGTCTGATTGTTATATCTGGGCTTGTTAATAATACCTTATGTCAGTAGTCGGGAAAACAGGAGCTGGAAGTGCAGTAGTAGTTAATGAGAACAAGTTGGAACCTGCTAGTACTTCTGAGTCTCTCATTTCATCTGACCAGGATGATCTTCTGGGAATGATGACTACTCTTGCCATCTAAGCCTCATAAATCACTGGGCAGGCTGGCTGCCACTCAACAATATACCAAAAAGTGAATTCTATCAAACACACATCTGCTTTAACCAAGCCAACACACTCTTTTTTCTTCTGTAGTTATAAGCGACCATTCTGTTTTCTCCTTTAAATTACTATTCAACAGAGCCATTAATTTCCGTCGAATGAAACTGAACATAGAAGTAAATTTTATCTTTTTCCTTAGTGTGTTGCTTAATTGCAATATGTGCATGGCAAGTTCATGTCTTATCAACTGGCAATGTGTCCTTTTGCATTCTTTCTGTGTCTTTTAAAGGGTATCATCATTAGTTTTCTTTTTCATTTATGTTGACAAGTAAGCATTTTTAATTAGATTTTCTTATACACTTCTATACTGGCATATAAAATGTAGTTCCTTGGTAGTAGAGAAATAGCATGTGGCAAAAATCAATTACTGTCTTTAATAGGGGCAATAATTTTTAATGTTATTTCTATTAAATGAATGCACACATCATGAAATCTATCAGAAAATCCTTAACTGTAGGTTTATAGGATTCATAGCGTTAAGACTACTAAATTTATTAATATTCATTCTTTCATTATTCAAGCATAGACTACTAGATTTATAAGATCTCGTGTGCTTGATTTTTTTCTTTTTTTATTGTAAAAATACTGTACAGAGGGGTTACAATTACACGGGCAAGATAATGAGTACATTTCTTATCAAGCATTGTAGCCTCCTCCTTTGTTTCCCCTTCCCATCCCTTCCCATCCCTTCCCATTCTCCCCCGCCCCCTGCTTGATTTTTTTCTAGGGTTTTGTTAATCTGAAACCCAATATGAATGAGACTAGAAAATGAAAGAGCATCAAGGGAAGAAAGCCTTTAATTGATCCTCATTACTGGTTTGATTAGGTTTTAGAGTTACATACTATAGCCTATTTTTTAAGGTGTAGCACTTGATTATTTTATTTCTTTTACAAGTCCTGTTACAATCTGTAATATTTGGTTATACACAAGTATTTACTCCCATGTGTTGGCTTAAAAATCTTCAGAGTCATATTAATTTGAAATATGCACTTAAAAAAGGTGTTTTGAGCTTCATCAGTTTTTAGAGAGAAGTAACTCCTCTTACTTAGGAGAAATAGTTTATGAGAGTAATGTGAAAACAAGGAAAAATACTAAAGTATTCAAAATAGCATATTCCATTTCTGTTTCTGTTTGTTCCTATCTTCCTATAAAATTGTTTTTATTAGGTTGTTCATTAGGTTGTTTTATTATGTTGTTATTATAGAATATTTGAGGCTTTAGGTTACAGCACAGTTTTGGAGGCTGAAAGTTCAAGATTGAGAAAGTAAATTGGCCCAACCTCTGATGAGAGGAGTACTTCATTGTCCTACTATACCATGATAGATATACCATGAAGCAAGTTTGAATGATAGGCAGTCAGAGATATTCGGGCATCAGAGATCCAGTCTGTCCTAACAACTCTCTTAAACAAACTGTGTTTACATCATAATAGTATTAATTTCTTCTGAATGCAGCACCCCCCAGTGACCTTCCACTTCATTCAGCCTTTTGAAGTTCTACACACACCCTCAAC
The DNA here is from genome assembly GCF_000151885.1 of Dipodomys ordii. Taxonomy (NCBI): domain Eukaryota; kingdom Metazoa; phylum Chordata; class Mammalia; order Rodentia; family Heteromyidae; genus Dipodomys; species Dipodomys ordii. Next base: position 1,773,100 of record NW_012267229.1, on the reverse strand, counting down.
ATGACCATACTAGGGACCATAGCTAGCAGTATATATCACCACCAATTGCCATAAGATCTGAAGTGCTCTCATGAAAAATCAGACTGGCAGCTTTGGCCATATAACAATTGACCAATGGAAGAGGCACGTATCTTGCATGGATAAAAGAACTTTAAAGAAGCATCACAACTTTGCCACTAGCAAGCCTGCCTTTCCTCTTAGCTATGAATGAGCTAATCATATCCCTCTGATGACTGCCATGCAAGCCTATGTTCAGTAAACATATGGAGCACAGCCACAAATGGCCCACAGCCACAAACCTAGGAGTAAAAATAAATGAAGGCTATATTTGTTTTATAAACTATTAAATTCTGAGGTATGTTTGTTACCACAGCAAAAGCTGATTAAAAGAGAAGATAGAAATTGTACCAAATGGTGACTGTTTCTATAGGGCTGAGGTTGGAGATTACAATTTTTTGATCTTTATTTTTCTGTTGAATAATTATGTAAGAAGGATCATGTAAGTTTATTTTTCTTTTAAATATGCTTTCAGTCCTTCTGATCTTGTCTAGAGTTTTGAAATAAATTTAAGACATAATTAAATATTCTATCCAGGACAAACTTGAAATATTGTCTTAAAAATGATTATCTTTACAATTGATCTAAACATTCAAAACTTGTAAAACCCGAAGAAATCCTACTGCTTTGGCAGAAACTGATCCTAAACTTTATTAAAAAAAATTTCAAGGGACCCAGAATATTCAAACCAATATTGAAAAAGAACAAAGTTAGAGGACATAGTTTCTGCTATCAAACTTATTCAAGGTAGTGTGGCTTTAGCATGAGAAGTAGAAATAGAGATCACTGGAATGAAATTGTGAGCTCTCAAGTAGAGCCTCATACTTGTGGTCAATTGTTTTTCAACTAGAATTCTAAAACAACTCAAAGGGAAAGAATTATCTTTTCAACAAATGTTACCAAGAGATGAATATTTCTAAGAAAAGAGTGAGGTTGGACCCTCGTTTCCTATCTTATATAAGGCTTATCTCAAAACAGTTTAAATGCCTAAATATAAGAATGAAAACCATAAAACCAGACTTATAAAAAGTACGAGGACATGTTTCGTTTAAGCACATGCAAAAACGGAAAAATAAATAACTTGAAATTCATCAAAATTAAAAACAAAGGAGACAATCTCTAAAGTAAAAATTCTTTCACAGAGGGCTGGGAAGGTAGCTCAGTGGTAGAGCGCTTGCCTTGCATGCCTGAGGCCCTGGGTTTGATTCCTCAGCACCACATAAGCAAAAAGAAAAAAGCCGGAAGTGGCGCTGTGGCTCAAGTGGTAGAGCGCTAGCCTTGAGCTGAAGAGCTGAGGGATAGCACCCAGGCCCAGAATTGAGGCCCCACGACCGGATCCCCCCCCCCAAAAAAAAATTCTTTCACAGAATTAGAGAAAATATTTGTAAGTCATATGTCTGATAATAGACTTACATAGAGAATACATAAAGGACTCTTACAACTCAATAATGAAAATATAATTCAATTTTTCTCAAAGAAAGGATGTGGGAATGGTATGTTTTTAGGTCACTATTCATTTAAGGCACTAACAGTAGTAATGCATCCTTTGTGGTTTTTTTTTTAAGATATTTACTCTTAAAGCTGAATTAAATGAATGAAAGATTCTTTCCCCATTAGTCTCTTGTGCAGTCTATGGATTACAATTGCCCAGACTGAGATTTGTCGGTTCATATTGTTTTGGAATATAATATTCTTTTAGATGATTCTAATTCCTGTGGTTCAAAGCTCACAACTTTTCAATACATTAAAATCTTGCAAAATTTACACCACTAACATAATTCCAAAAAAGCCCTCTTGTATATTGGAACAATATACAATATACAATAACACATATGTTATTTTCATCTAATAAATACATAGTTTGCAGCGTCTGGTTCTCAGACCATCAGCATCAACACCACATGAAGTTTAACAAGTAAATTCTCAGGAGGCATCCACCTAGACCTATTGAATCAAAAACTCAGTGGGAGAGGGAAGAGAGGAGGGAGGAAAGAAGATGGGGGGAGAAGAAGGGGGAAAGGGAAGAGAGAAGAAAAGGGAGGGGAAAGGAAAAGGGAGAGTAGAAGGAAAGGGGAAGGGAGGATAGAGGAGAGGAGAGTCTTAGCAATTCACATCCTAACAAAGCCTTTTCTCTTTATAAAACAAATGTGACTATTAATCATTTTGAGAAGGAGGAGAAGTATCTTAAGGGGACTTTATCAAGGATCTAAGAAGGGACTTAATTAGAGACTTAGGAATTCCTCTGACTCCCTTGATAAACAGATCAAAAGGGTAATAAATGGATTACTTTAAATTCCAGAATGTTACTTTGGTCAGCTTATGTTTGGACAACAACTAATCCAGATATCATGATTCTTAATTTTTATTTTTTCTAGTGCTGAGGATTGAACCCAGGTCCTGTGCTTGCTAGGCAAATGCTCTACCACTTAGGCTGCGCCTCTGTCTTTTTCGTTTTGAGATAGTGTCTCACTGATTTTGCCTAGGTCTTGAACTTGTGATCATTCAGTGCCCTAAGGAACTGTGAATCCAAGCTTGTGTGAACATGTCTGGTGTAGTCATGATTTTGAGTCAAACCTTCATTTACATTTTAGCCTGTTCACTAAAATTTGGTTGATCGTCTTGAGTCTCAATTGATAGCAAGAAAATGCACTATCTGATAACAGATATGAAGAAGGTTAAGGCAGAGGTTGAAGTTAGGTTTTTACCTATAACTGCCACAAAGCAGTTGAATACTTAGCTTGGGAAAGTTCTGTAGCACTTTTGATAAGCTCCAATGTTCAGTCATCTCAGCCTACTTCACAGGCTAGATTAAAGGATATTATGATATATGGAATATATTAAGCCCTTTCAGAATGGTAATTCTTCTTCTTCTTCTCTGTTTTTTCTCCTCCTGAACTTGACTATCAATGATGATGCTATTTCCAAAGACATTATTACTTTTTGATAGTGTAATTGTAAGGAAAGTCAATCAACAGATCTTATGTTAAGTAACTTATTCATCTATCTTTCTTCTGTTATCTATTAGTTACACATGGACATTTCTGTCTTGAGAATTCTATATTTAGAGGATTACAAACTCAAGAGTGGCCTGGGTTCATAATAAGCCTTTTCAAAACAGCAACAACAGCAGCAAAAGCTACAGCTTTAAATAAATTTATCTCCTTGATATAGAGCAGTGTAGTTTTTCTGTCTCCTGGAGACAAGGGTTATTGGCACAAATATTAGAGCCATAGTATTTGTAATTTGGTTGAGTAGGGGATAATCATGTATTAAGTAAGATGCAGTGCCTCACAGATACCTGACATTGTATGAGAGTATTGACTTACTGTCATTCTAACCAGGAAATGAAAGGTCTAATCCTCTGAATCTGAAGAAATTCAGCCATATTATCCCTTATTGATCCTATAAACCTTAACTCTGATTAAGGATCACTCAGAAGGTTTTAGCTAGAGGGGTGGGAGGAAGAGTGTCTTAATTCCCAGTTAGGCAGAGGAAAGGTTTAAAAGTAGAAAATGAGCAATTGATGAGTGCCTTGCCAAGTATAATTAAGAAAATTCAACTGCACTGATTGTACCAAGTTCTGGAAGGAAAATCTGCTGAAGGCTGAGATTTGGCCTTGATGTAGCTGACACTATAAACTCAGCATAGCAATTTTTAGGGGAGGAGATTTTACTAACTGGAATGATCCAGGCCCGGGGTTGGAGGGTGGGCAGGAGGTGGTGGGGGAGAGGGGGGCGGAGATGGAAAGGGGTGGTAAGGGGAAACAAAGGAGGAGGCAAAAATGCTCGATAAGAAATGTACTCATTACCTTGCCCATGTAATTGTAACCCCTCTGTATGGTATTTTCACAATAAAAATAAAAAGAAGAATACATATTATACCCATGGTCCAATGCAAGGAGGTTTTGTCTCTTATTTCCTATGCCCTGGAGACCTGCCATTGTGATTGTCTATTAGCTTTTCACTAACTTCTTTTATTCCAGTTTGCTAGTGACAAAGTTCTCACTTTTCAAAGACATTGGCAGATCTGCAAAAGCTTCAAGGTAAGGAAGGCTTAGTGATAAATTTTATAAATATTTTTATAAATAATTTTATAAATATCACTCATGCCTATAACTACTTAGAAGGCTGAGTTCTGAGGATTCCAGTCTGAAGCCAGCCCAAGAAGGAAAATCTGTGAGATTCTCATGTCCAGTTAACTACTAAAAAAAGCAGAAGTGGAAGTGTGGCACAAGTGGTAGAATGCTAGCCTCGAACAAAATACAAAACAAAACAAAACTAAGGTACAGTGCCCAGACCTTGAGTTCAAGTACCAGTGCTGGAAAACACAAAAATTCATAAAGTTCATGAGAGCTAAGAGGTAGGTGGCTTCTGGGAGTATCAGCTACATATGATAAATCCACTTAGGATCACATAGGATCTGATCTATTTCAAGTGGTGGAGAAACTCAGGGCTAATTAGAAAGTGGTTCTTAATTTTTAAATTATCTAAGGTATGTGTTGACCTAATATAGAAGCTGTTCATAAGTTATAATATTGCTATAGATAAAATTGCCTATGTATAAAAAGCTTCATTAACAATAATTATAGTTTTATAGATAAGCTTGGCTTATATTTGTGTTTTCACCATGTAGCAATGACCCACTCTGTAAAAGAGAATACAATCCGGTAGAATGAGTTGTTAGGAAGATCTGAGAAGAGGTGTTTGGCTTTAAAGACAGAAAAGGAAGAAGAAGAAATAGGGGAAATGAATTAGTTGTTTCAAAATAAGTTAAAACAGAGGGATTTACTAAATCACTACAGGTTCACTGGTAATCTCCTGTGACTTAAAAAAACTGACCTTTGTCAAAATTTGGCTTGACTGTATAATACTTGGCAAACGAGACTATCCAGTTTGGTTTGATATAACGAGGCCTCATATAGGAAATTAGTTCAAAACAATGACTTACCATACACTTTAATACCAGAAATGAAATGCTCAACAATGATATTGATCGACTTGGGGTTACAGATGTTAATTAGCTTCTTTTCACCACACACTAGATGCAAGCTATCACCATGAATTCATGATACTTTTCTTTAGTAGGAGTTACTTTTCTCAAAGACCATTTTTTTATATTAAAGAAATCAACCCAACACATTGAAATATTGTTTATGCCGAGCCCTGTCTTTTCATTTACTGCTTCTAAGAACAAAAGGTACACTCCAAATCTAATTGCTTGTAATCATCCTATTTATGAGTCACATAAATATAGCACACTTTTACTGACAGCTGTAATTTTAAGTTCCTGTGGCAGAAAAAGACAAGAGGCAGAATTATATGTGTACATGGAGCTGATAGGGCTGGAAATCTGGTGATGACTGGAACAATCCAGGAAAGCCATAGGTACTCTTGGCAAACCAAAGAAACTAGTCAGTGCAGAGATCATGGAGGAGCAGGATCATAAGCAGGAGAGGGAGCAGCGAGACAGAGTCAACTTGGTAGACCATCTGTCTTTGGAAACTAGGAATGCAAAGTCTGAAGCAGGTCAAGACGATAGAAGTTGCTTTTCTGTGCCATACTCGTACTATACCTTTGGACCTGACTGTTGTGATATCAGTGGCTAACTTCTCCACTTCATCAATATGCAGTTTCTCCATCTAATGCTTTCCCTCCCTTCACAACTGGAATCTATTTAGAGCTAGTATAGCATCCCAGAAACAAATTCCCCATGCTTGTCCCTTACCCCCTCCTCGAATTATAGCATCCATGAAGACATGGATACAAATCTCACTTCACCTCCTCTTTCCTTCCTTGTGTGAGAGAACACCAGATTCCAGAGATACCAAAACCAATCAAGCTACAGTTGTTAATGATAATTTGTGTGTGTGTGTATCAGGATGTGGGCACTCTACCTCAGTTATCTTCTTGAGGCTGGTGCTCTACCACTTATGTCACAGCTCCAATTATGGCTTTTTAAAAAAAATTAATTTTATTTATTTTTTGTCAGTCGTGGGGCTTGATCTCTGGGCCTGGGCACTGTCCCTGAGCTCTTCAACTCAAGGATAGTGCTCTACCACTTGAGCCACTTCCGGCTTTTTTTGTTTATGTGGTGCTGAGGAATCGAACCCAGGGCCTCATGCAGGTGAGGCAGGCATTCTACCACTGAGCCGCCTTCCCAGCCCTTCCACCGAAGGCTTTTTTGGTGGTTAATTTGAGATAAGTCTCATGGACTTTCCTGCCCAGGTTGGCTTTGAATTGTGATCTTCAGATCTCAGCCTCCTGAGCAAGATTACAATTGTAAGCCACCAACACCCAGTGTACTTGTCCACAATATGAACTTTTTTTTTTATTTTTTAACACACTAGCATTGTTTGACTTCTATTTCCTCTTACATTCTCTCCCTGGTGTAGTCTGGGAATCTCACCTCCAAAAATAACAACCATACCCAGATCTTCATCCCAAATCCTACTGTAAGAAAAAAAGAAGACAGGAATATGTATGCAACATGGAAATATAATTACTTAAAAAATAAAACCAGATTGAAAATGAATACTATCAAGCTAAGGTGAGTCAAGACAAAGATAAATGAAATAAAAACCTATTTCCATCAACCAAATTTTCTTTGAAAAGCCTGTAGGGAGCACTGATATTTACCAGTTTTTCTGGGTTAGTGCTTTCTGAAGGAAAAAGAAGCACAATGGGCATTTTAAAAAGTAGTGCCTGTAAACTGTAATGCTTTAAACCAAACCACATTGTGAACAGTATTAATAGGAACTTATGTCATCAAGAGACCCGTTGCCTGATTCTCTGTGGCTTCCTGGTTCACACAGTAGTTCCTTTTGGAATTAGGTGGTCTTTTCCAAAAAGCATTTGTGTGTGTATGTGTTGAAATGATGAAAAAGCTACTGAAACACAATATGCATTTTTTAAATCTAGTAATAAAGAAAGTAGCATGGCTGAATAATGCCTACCCAGATTAGCTTTGACACTGTATTTGCTTTGTGTCCAACTTTATCTAGCAATGCATTATTCACCAGAACTATACACAGTGCTTTATTAAGTCTTAATCAAATGCATTTTATCATAAGTGTCAATTCAGTACTTTGCCATTGTATTTATATGTTTTTAAATAGTGAGTTCTTTGTAAGCAAATGATAAATGCTTAGTCTAGAAAAGAATATCCTATTCCTGGAGCTTGGGAATTAAATCATTGTGTCAGCAGTAGTTTTACATTCACATTAAAATCATTTGAAAACAGATTATATCCTTTCTTTTCTTTCTCTCCTAATCAAAACAGAAAAAGGGTCGTTTAATTTTTTTTCACCAATACAAAAACTCAGTTGGTAAGTGTTGATTATCCATTGAAAGTTTTAACAGTCTTGGAGAGCACCTAGATATAGATGACAACTTTTGATGGTATATTTTTTGTTTAATAGATCTTATATTTATGATTATTAGACTAATACCACCAATGACGTTTGAAAAAGATTTATGTGCAAACTGATAACTAGCTGCATGAGATTCACACATGTTCTCAAGTGTTAAGTAGCTTAATAATGAACTCTATATTTTGTAAATGCAAACTAGCCTTAGAAAACTCATAGATGGATGTTGTAGGAAAGAAATGTTTACAAAACATAGTATTAAACAGAGTTCAAGTGACAGGTGTATTCTTCTGATAATACAGGAACATTTCAGCTTCAAGTTGTTTTGACAATCCTGTTCTCTTATCAAAGTAGAAGTTGTAGGTTTATAGGAGTATCTGTAGTTGAAGAAAAAATATATAACCATTATAACCCTATAGTATTAGATTTGAGAAATCTATATGTAAAGAACACAATTGATACTTTGGATTAAAATACCATCATATTAAAACAAATACAGAGTTTTAAATGAGTGTGCTATTAAGTTGCATTACTGTTTCTGAAGAATATTAACTAAAGGAGGAGTGTTACTTGCATTAAGTTAAATAGCATTCACACTATACTTCCACTAACTCTAAGGAAACATAACTACTTGGACAGAATTTGATACAAAGAAGTAATACTTAGGAAACAGCATATATAATTTGCTTGCATGTAAATTACTAAGTATAAATGAAAAGCTTCTTTAACATAACAAACCACATCTTATCCTGATACATAAGTAAAACTCAATTGTTTATAAATATAAAAAGTAAAAAAACCCACTAATTTCCACAAATAACCCTCCCATCAAAAATTATTGATGACAAATTTATTTATGATTGCATTTTAGAAATGCACTTTGTAAAAGAATGTCTTTGGTGTATCTTATTTCTGGACATCTTCACAGGGGATTATGAAGTCCTACAGACTCTGTATGGAATGGATTCAGAAGTGTTAAGACAACTTTTGTTTTGTACCTGTCCTGAGGCTTCGATTCAGGACCTAGCCACTGTCCCTGAGCTGTTTTGCCCTAGCATACTCCACATTCCACTTCTGGTTTTTTGGTGGGCAATTGGAAGTAAGAGTCTTACAGATTTTCCTGCCCGGGTTGGCTTTGAACACAATCCTAAAAGTTTTAACCTAAGTAGGTAAGGTTACAGGCATGAGCCACCAGTGCCCAATTTACTATTTTTAATAACATTTGAACTCACTGATTTGTAGGCATGGGTGCTTTTATTTATATTTTTAGTAGTATTGTATATGACAATTACAGCACTATGTACCTGTAATCTCAGCTACTTGAGAAGTATAAATGGGAGAATCATGACTTGAGGCCAGACTAGGAAGTTAGTTTCCAGACTCTATGATGGAAACAAAAAATACAAGAAAAAGGTAAGAGATACAGTGTGCACATATGAGGTCCTTGGTTTAATCCCAGGAACCGAGGGGGAAATTTTCATCTACATTTTCCTGTTTTTCCTGTTTTCCTTTTCTTCTTAGTCCTCCCATATGTCCCAAAATTTGCCCAAAATTGTTTCCATGTCATCATTAGGGTGACTCCTTTTCCTTGCTTCGTTTTCCCTTTCATTTCTTTGCTCTATTTTTGGCCAGATAGTTATTCAATTCATAGGTAAGGATTGATTAATTATAAAGATGTTACAGCAACTTTTAATATTTGTTTTTATGGATCAATAAACATATTTACACTTTGAGGTAGCTTTTATTCATTGTAAAAACTGCTTCAATAAGGTGGAGGAATATTAAGTTAATACATTCAATAAATACTAATTAAAAACTTCAATACTTTTTCTTATAGAAACTTTTATCAGCCTAATCTCAGAACCTTTAGTATTTTAATATGTATTATATTTCAAGGGAAAGATATAAATTTTTTTCACCTGCGTTTGTCCATTGAATGTTAGTGTGGGACTGGGTAAAACAGCAAACTTCTGGTATTTAGTCTGTGTTAGATATTGGGCTAAATGCTTTACCTTAAAGGAGAAAATAATCATTTTTACAGATTCAGAAACTGAGTACAGAGAGGCTCAGTTCCTTACCTTGTATCTTTAGCCACCAAGGGTCTGAACCCAGAGAACTTATCACATGAACTTCTTTCTAAACATCCACTGAGGTGTATAGATAATTGCTACAGTACTTTCTTAGTATGTGTAAGGCCTTAAGCTTGACATTTAGCATAGATTTACCAAGTATTGTGAACTACTCAAAACCATCTGTTGGGCATTTAATTGCTTAATATATTATTTGTTATAATGAACCTATATCCATTCTTCTTTTTTGTGTGTGCTAGTGCTGGGGCTTTGAACTCAGTGCCTGAATGGTGTCCCTGAGCTTTTTTTTTTTGGTCTAAAAGCTAGTCCTTTACCGCTTGAGCCATACCTCCACTTCCAAATTTTGCAGCAGTTAATTGGAGATCAATCTTGTGGACTTTGATGCCCTGGCTAGCTTCCAACCACAATCTTTAGATATCAGGATTACAGGCATAAGCCACTAGAGCCTGGCAAATCTGTATCCATTCTTAATGAAGACTCCTCCTGAGTCAGTCACTTTCTCTATAGGTTAATGTGTGATGGAGGTTAACAGTAGTGGCAGCTTGCAAGTCTCTTTCTTCTTATATTACCGTACAAGAAGTCCAATTTGATTTCCACTTTCCTACTTGAAGTAGCTCAAGAAGCAATTAATTGTCAGTCCCCCTTGTAGCCTAGTATAGATCCTGGACATAACACACTGTAGATAACATGATAGCATTCTCGTTTCTGAATGGGTTTTTTACATGGAACTCATAAATCGCTAGTAAGAATTTATTGTTTGCTTGCATAGGAAAAATACAATTCTATAATTATTTCAAAATACTAACCACAAGCTGCTTGATCATTCAAAGTATTCATTTGCTTTTGAAAGCCTCACTTGTATGCCAAAAAATCACTTTGACACTTGATTTGGAGACTATAGACCATTAAGAAAAAGTATGTATCAACATGGAAATACAATATTCAAAATTTAGTTTTGGCTTTGCCCAAAGTGTGGTATCCTGAGTCATCATATTTTTTTCCTGCATGGCATGAAGCAACTATAATAATAGGAAAAGATGAGTATCTTCACACATGTAGCACTTATACTAACAGCTGTCACCTATTTTGTGAGAATATTGCCAAAATATAACATTTGTTTTGGCATTTAGTTCCATTTTTCCTTTGCAAGTCTTTCTTCTGTTTTATTGCCATTAACATAGCATAACAAATGTCTTTCAGATGTGAAAAATCAATTATTTCCAAAATCTCCCAGTGGTTGTTAGGGCAGATGAATGCAAGGTGCTATTAAGAGTGATGTCCAAATGAAATGTCATAATTGAGCAACTACAATTCGCCAGAGGAAGGAGATCGAATTGATGTTGGTGCCTTTGTGGGAAATGGGGGGAAATCAACATGTGCCACAAAGGCTGCGTTTTGTTGAAAGTTCAAGCTGGTGCTTTTGTGATACTCTTTTTTATTTTTTGTCTATCATGGGGCCAGAATGAACTCTGGGCCTGGGTGTTGTCCCTCAGCTCTTCAGCACAAGGCTAGCTCTCTACCACTTGAGCCACAGTGCCACTTCTGGCTTTTTCTGCTTTTGTGATTCTGAGCAATCAAACCCAGGGCCTCATGCATGAAAGGCAAACACTTTACCACGGAGCCACCTTCCCAGCCCTTGTGATACTCTTTTCAATGAAATGGTCAAGCTACCAGGGTAAGGTTTAGGAAGACCAATGACAATCCATGAAGCAAGCCTGGAAATGGACATTTCAGTACCAAAGGATCCCTTGTGAAAGAAGGAGAATTATTAAAACTTTTGCACATTTGCCTTTAGCAAGTTAATAGCAATTTGTACATTAGCAGTTATGAAAGATGCTTTTTTTTCAGAATTTTGAATGTGTGGGGCTCATAATAGTTGAAAAAGAGGTATCTAATGAACTAACACACTGTTGTGTTGTATGCTCCTATGACCTAGACATAGAGAGGTCTGGGTTGGGTTTCATAACCCTGAGACCTGTGCGATCACATAGGTTTCATGCTTAGAAGAAAACAAAAGTAGATGCTTATTTTAAGGATCTGCTCCTTCCATTTTGAAATTTGAAATTGGTTTTGGACAAGGAGCTCTGCATTTTGATTTCCTTATAGGTCTTACAAATCCTGTTGTGGTCCTGAAAGGAACTATAGGAAGGAAGGATAGGACTCCATGATGATTAGAAACCTGCACTGGGGAGGTGACTCTTCAGTTGCTCTCTTTTGTTCATTCTTTTTCTTTCTCTCTTTCTCTCTGGAGAACAGATACTCTAGGATTCTAAGTCTTCTGAAAGACCCAAAGATCCCCCCAGGCTTGAACTTGGGTTGCTCTAGAGGTATCAAAGTCTGATGGTGGGCATCTATACCCATGACTCATCATACCTAGTTATTCATTCTTTGAGATCTAATGCAACATTGGTCTCTATGTTTAGGACTGTGTTTATCAAGTGGGGTGGATGAAGAGATTAGATTCTTGCTGTACTAAGTTTAGAAGAACAGTTAAGTCAGGGGACAAACAAGAGATAACTTTGATGGTGGTAGAACAGTGTTCTTGAGAGTGTACAGAGGAGCACTGAAGGAGGTGATATCTAGACAGCCATCTGGGGTAGATCATTTCTCTTGGAGGAGAAAACAGAGAGGGAACAGCATGGATGTAAGCCTGGAAGTGAAAGGCTGCCATCTTCAGGAGAAGTTCTCCTATAGAAAATTACACTGGCTAAATTACAAAGTAGGCTCTAGTCAGAGATTCTTTCCAGGGGCCTCCCAGGCCAATAATGTGAGGTCACCAGGAGAATAATTGTTCTGAGAGACCACTATCAAAGGGCTCACTTCTACTTTAACTACATTTTTATTTTCAAAGTCCATGTACATCATGTCTGAAGTAGAAGACTTTTAAATATGCGACATCCTTGGATTCACTGGGGATTCCAGTTTGTTGCTTTCAAGTCAACACTGTTGACTAGAGGGGAAAAATATTGCATAAATTGACAAAGTTACATATTGTATGGACTGTTTGGTCTTTTTGACATTCAAAATTCTTCTTTTCCTTCCCTTCCCTTTCCTCCCCTTCTTCTCTCTTGCCCTCCCTTCTTCCCTTCCCTTTTCCCCTACCTCCCCTTATGTCCTTCCTTTCCCACTCCCCTCCTTCCTCTTTTATTTTTGGTACTTGGACTTGAACTCAGGACTTTGTGTTCTCTCAAATTTATCTGCCCAGGCTGGCTATAAAATGCCACCCTCAGATCTCAGTCTCCTGAGTAGCTAGGATTACAAGCAGGATCACCAGTTCTTGTCCCTTTTCTTTCAACAGTGAGAGTGCCACTGCATCCCAGGCAACACTTAGTCCTCCCTGCCTCTGTCTTTTGGTTATTTCTGGCTACAGATATGCACCACCACACTCACCTTCCATCACACTCACTTTCTAGTATTCTTGTTAGTAGGAATCAGGCTTTCATGTCAATCTTGCAAGGCAGGCAGAGAGAGAGAAGTCTTAATACAATTAAACACAGCAGGTAGATCTATGGCATGGGTTCTTATCTAGGATGACATACAAGCCAACAGTTATCATAACTGCAAATGTGTCATCCAACAGACATGTTTGCAAGACATCATTTGAAAAAGAGTAAGATGTTGGGTAGGGTTTTTTTTTTCTTCATGCCTTGGCTTAGTAGTTGGATTACTAACAAAATGACTAAATATCAAAATTTTAGATAATTGATTTGCCTGAAACTTTGCATAAATCGCAGCCATGTAGAAGCAAATAATCACTTAGCCTGGAATGGTATGATCTTCAGAATTATTGCTGTCATATCTGCTTCCACTTAAAATATAGAAAGAAAGCATAAATGGGAACTGACTTTCCCTTAGGCCTCTAACAATGCTATTTAGTTACAACCTTAGAGGGAGAAGACAGGTGAACAGGAAAAAAAAGAAACCTAGTACTTTACCTATATCAGATTTTTATTTTCCCTTTGAAATGTGAGGCTTTGGTGTCTGAGATAATATATTGGTATTTTCATTGTAAATGATCTAAGAGATAGAACATATCATCTGATATTATCTTTCACCTAGCATGCCAGTATTTGAAGCTTATAAAAGTGATTGAATTAGCTGGGCTCCAGTGTCTTACACCTATAATCCTACCTACTCAGGAGGCTGAGATCTGAGGACCACTGCTGGAAGCCAGCCCAGGCAGGAAAGTCCCCATGAGACTCTTATCTCCAGTTAACCACTCAAAAACTAGAAGTGGTGCTGTGGCTCCAGTGGTAGAGTACTGCTGGCCTTGAGCATCAAGAGGCTCAGGGACAATGCACAGGCCCTGAGTTCGAGCCTCACAACTGACCCCCAAAAAGTGAATGAATTAAAAATGCATACAAAGTTCTGGAAGAGATAGTGAGGTAGATGTAACATTTTTAATTGTTCATTTTACTACATCTGATCAGTCTGCATAGAGACCAAGACTTTTCGGTTCCCTTCAGGTGGGAAAAGGATTTTACCTACTGAAATAATTCCATTATTGTTATTAAAATTTAGACAGTAACTTACACCAAAACAAAGTTTACCTTGCTCAAATGCAGACCATTTTTTGAAATAATTAATTAATTAATTTTACTATGCTGAGAATCAAGTTCAGGGCCTCATGCAGATTTAATAAATGTTCTACCACTGAGCTACAAACCATAGCCACTGTCTATTTTTTTATTTATTTGAATTCATGGATATCAGCATGCTGTTATAGAATGCCAGGCCACTTTTCTCTCTCTTATTAATGCAATGTAGTATAAAATTGTACACATCAGCTCTGTCAACACAGATAACACAGATATTCATGTAAAACAAATAATGTTCTGGAGTAAATGATAGCAATAACACATTTTGCTTCAAAGGGAAATTTAAGAAATAGTGGTGGTTGGAAGCTATTGATGTCAGCATCAGCAAGAGATCTTCAATTCTTCAGATTTTTAAGTATAAGCAGTTTTCCCTTTATTCATACTTAAGTAATTTCAGAATATGAATGATGCTGGATTCTAGCTTTGAGTGAAATAATTTATAACTTTCAATTTTTATAGATTTCCTAGATCTATCGGACATTATATTAAACTACTATTTGTTAGTTAATGCAACTTTTTTGCTTTTATTCTTGCTAAAAATTCTTCATTTATCTGTTTTTATTCAAGAAATTTATGTTTATTAAGTAATGAGTCAGCTCAGATATTTCCCTGTAAAGAATACAGTCTCATGAAAAAATGGCTACAACCCAAGGTCATGAACTTACACAGAAAGTCTTAAGTCATATAGTAAATCAAGAACAAAGTGAAAAGTGAAGCCACAGAAAAGCAGAAGGTATTTGCAATGCACAAACAGGTGTTTACATAGAAAATACATAAAAACCGAACTAAAAATCAGTAAAAGAGACAAACAATAGGAAAACAGATGAAGAACAGATGAAAACTGACTATGTAAATAACGAAAGAAAAGAAAGCCTGACAGCTCATAAACACAGGAAAAATGTTCAATCTCATTACTAAACAGAAAAACGTAAATTAAGGCCAAACTGAGATAACATTTCACATTAAAAAAGTGATAGCTAGAGTGTGAATATAAAGGGACTTTGATAACATTGGGAAGAGATTCATTAGTACAAACTTTTTAGAGTATAATTTGACAACCTCTAATAAATGGGAAGAAATACCTATCTTTTAACAAATTCCATCCAAGATGCATGCTCTTGCAAAGTACATTGTATGAATCTATGAAATGACTGCAATTTACTCCTGTATGCAATTCATGTCCACTCATAAAAATGATATCTATTGTAGCAGTTCTTTTTATAGTCTTGCAACTCAGGCTAGTCAATCATTAAAGCAAATTTTAAGGGAATAGAATGCAAAAGTCTAAAAGATTTCAGTGTCTCCTGTTATAATAACTATTTTGTGAATGTGCATGAATATGCATTATTTCAAAATGTAATGATTTATTTGAGAATCACAGTCTAATATGCCATAGCCTAAAATCACTACTGTGGACCAACTCTCACAGCTGTGCAAAAGGAACTGGAAGAAAACCAAATGTAACAGGAGAGAGCGTGTATACAGTGTGGCATTTCTATATTTACACACAGCGATTTATGTCAATACAGGTATTGACATAAATGAATTTTCAAAGTATAGTTACAAGTTTTCAAACAAAGTGATCAGAAAAGTCACTTTATGCTCTTAGAGTTTAAAATATCCCCAAACCACAGTATATACTTATATGAGTATATACTAATATATACCCCAACTTTTTAAAGTATAAATTGTGTATTGAAATATATGCATATTCATGAATTGGAAACTTAAAACCGTATATTCAGGGTAGGGTGGAGAAAAAAGATTGGGATAACCAGACCTTATCCCCTGTTAAGCTTCAAGCAAAAAGGTGAAGGAGGATGGAAGGGGAACAAAATGAGAGAAAGGAAAGGAAGGTTTATTTTCTCACATGACAAGGAGCCTACTGGCTTCAGTGTTTTCATCATCATTACCTGTTGGCTACTGAAGTTCAACTTACCAAGTAAAGGGATAGATAAAATTAACAATGACTCCATGTGGAGGGCCTTTTTTCTTTTTTAGAGTCCCTAGTACATGCCTATTTTATACTGGTCAGACACAAAGCTAAGAAGATGAACAGGACTGATTTATCTCAGTCATGTGGGAGGTAGGAGGACATTGGAACGGAAATAAAGCTGTGTGAGAAAGAGAAGATACTACTTGGACCATTGGTATTGACTACATGTATCCATATATGCCTCAGAAAACAGAGGTGAGCATGACAGATTCCTTGGAGAATTCTACTGGGATTTAAGTTCTAATGGAGAAGACTGATAATAAAGGACAAACTAACTCAGCTCAGATAAAGGTAAATGTATGAAGTAATGAAAACACATCAGGATTAGTGAGAAAGCAATTTGAGAATGACCTGGGAGGTGACACTTCCTTTGATGATGTGACATTTGATTTGACATCTGAATTACACAAAGAAGACAATCACGAACAGTTCTGAAAAAAGAATCCAGGAAGAGAAACAACAATATGGCATGGCAAGAATGAGCTTGTGCTAGTAGAGGAAAAGAAGGGGGCTCTGGTATACCCAATGCAGAGAGAAGGGGAAAGAGAGGGAAAGGGTAAAGGGGGAAGGGGGGAGAGAAAGATATAGAGATAGACAGAGAGAGACTGAAAGTTGTACAGTAACTAGGCCAAGTTGTCCTGTGAGGTCCCATTAGAACAGTTTGTGGATAGAAACATGGGGGCTTAGAATCAGGATTGTACATAATCCCATTTACGGTTCTAAATGATGGACATTGCACAAGTCCAGTCAAATGATTTAGGGTAAGGCCAGTGAAGGTGGGGGGGGGAAGTGAAGGATTAATGAAGGCAATAGAAGGGAGGAAAGATAAGCCTCCAGGAGAGGTTGTAATCAGGTATTGCCTTGGTAAACTGGCTGTTGAGTTTAGAGTTAAAAGGATTATCTAGAATTAGACCCCAGCATGCCTTCCAGAAAGGCACAAGGTGGTGGTAGGATGAGCTCTTGGCATTACCAAGTTCAGCAAGGTGCATTTATGCCTTAGTGGATATTCCCAGCCATCTCTGCTTACTCTAGAACCAAACATGGCAGGCTATTTTTCAGCTGGGTGGAAAGTGCTTTTGCTTATACTTGGTTAGGATGATTTTGCCTAAACACACAAAAAAAATTAAGGACAGAATGATTGAAGACTACCAGAAAAGAAAAAATAAGGAGCTTGCCATGATAATTTTATAAAGTTATGTGTTTGAGCTGGTGTGGTGGTATGTGCTTTATAATTCCAGCATTCAGCTGTGGGAGACAGAGGACAATCCTGAGAAACAGACCAGCCTAGGCTGTATAGAAAAAGCCTTGTTTCAAATCCCTTCCCCATCCCACCTCACCCCACCAAATCCCAAACAAAGAACTTTTTCTATTTGCATAAGTAAGTATCTGTGAGTTCAGAAGGTAATGCCTTGAGTTGTTTCTTTCTAACAGATCTTCTAGAATAGTCTAAGTACCTTTGGACTTTGTTGGTCTTTTGCCCATATTGCCTCCAGGAGGTACTTTGCTTACCTGCCCAACTGAGCTTTTTATTTTCCTGCTAATATGCTCTAATCTCTAGTAATTGCTGCCTCCTTGTTGAATATAGGATTTAGCCCATTAACTTTATATAGCATATTTAAAAAGCAATTCCAACAAATAGATATTAGCCATTAAAACAACTTCTTGGTTAGTAAATAGATCCATTTTAAAACTACATTTTGATTTCTACTTCTGAAAATGCAAATGCATGGTTTTGTTTTACTTTTAAAACTTTAAAACAAAAAGGCATACATATTGTTTCCTTCCTTCCTTTATCCATAAATGTATACCAACATAGCATCTACTGATCTGCATGCAGAATACTGGTAAGACAAAATTACCAGTGAAAATAGAAGACACACAATAAATAGTTATGTGATTTTTTTTGTTTTGTAAGATTCAAGTGACAGAAAACAGAACTCAATAAGCAGAGTTAATTTGTATGTAACTGACAGGCCTAGGTAAGGCTAGATCTGCAGGACTCAAATGATTTATCCCAAGCCTGGCTTTTGTCTGTCTGTACATTTCTCTTCCTCTTCTTCAGTCCATTTTTGAATGATACTCTTTGGTTGGTAGTAAGATCCATAGCAAGTCTAGCTTCATGGTCTCACTAGTTCATCATTTGTTTTCAACATTCTGAGAAAAATTCTATTGCCTATCACTGCCTCTGTACCTCTCTAGCCAGTCAGATGCACTGGCAGATTTGCCTTCTACCTACATATGTGGCCCAAGACTGGGGTAAAGGTGTTTCCCCTGTAGAATTGGGGTGGTGCTGATAGCAAAATAAAAGGGGATAAGTGCTGAGTCAGAGAATGGAAATGCAACCATTTTTGCCTTAAGTTCTTGATGTCTCTTCACATCCTTATCTCAGGAACTTAAGAATGAGGTCCATGGACAATGAAGGGTGAGCATGGAGGTATGAAATTTATTCAAATGAAAATAAAAGGAATAAAGCTCTCAGTGGACAAGAGTCCTGTTCAAAGAATGTCAACAAAGTGGCTGAGGCTACAGGTTATCTAGATAGCTTTGAGTGTTGCTTAACTTTTATGATAATTAGGCAAAAGAGACTTGCTCGTTGGCGAGTCTCTATTTTGGTTGGTTGTACCCAGTCAGCTGCAGTTGTCATTCTCCTTTGCCTGTCTGTGTTATAGGGCAAGTTGGGCTGTTGGGAATGTTTCCACTGAGCAGCCAGTACTTTTCCATCTTCTTAAAGAAGTCTTTGTTGTGTATCATTGTCTTGTCTGCCTGGGCCTTCCTACCAGACCCTAACCTATCTATTCATTTTTAATAGAGATTTGGTTATATTAGATCTCTAATAAATGTATCAAGAAAACCTTATTTTCCTCTAAGTGAATAACTCATTTGGCAAGCTCCTGAGTAGTTTGCTTCTTCACTTCCAGAACTAGAGTCAGCATCAGACTCAACAGGCAGTTGCCTACCACATTGCAGATGCTCCCCATGGACCATCTCTGGAATTACTCACAAATTATTTATTATTAGTCTAACTTTTTTGGGGGGGTCCAGTCGTGGGGCCTGAACTCTGGGCCTGGGCGCTGTCCTCAGCTCTTTAGCTCAAGGCTAGCGCTCTACCACTTGAGCCACAGCACCACTTCTGGCTTTTTTCTTTTGCTTATGTGGTGCTGAGGAATCGAACCCAGGGCCTCAGGCATGCAAGGCAAACGCTCTACCACTGAGCCACCTTCCCAGCCCTAGTCTAACTTTTTTTGAAGTAAAGGAAGAGCCTTAGGCTCGTTAAGTTCATAGTACAAAAAGTACTTACTCTTTGAAATGAAATCTTGCCGGTGTTTAGCCCATACATAATTTTACCTTGTAAACCATTCAACTGCATTGCCAAACACATCTCTTAATGTTAATGCCTTCATTGAGTCAAGGAATTGGATTTATTTTATTCCTTTTGGAATTAGAATTTTGTACTTAAGTCTACTAATGTTTACTTTAAGATACAGACCTCATGTGTATAATATGTAAAGTTTTACCTTTTGAATATTATCTGCAACAGAATTATTAGTTTCTCTAGTAAGCTTTATCATTCTCCAAATACATAGTGGATACTAGGTCTGTGTAATAGATCAAGAGTAGAGTGAATCTGATGGCTATACTATTTTGGGATGACTTCATTGTAAAAAGAAGAATCATACTACTTTTCTCTTTCCGAGCATTCCATGACAATCCAGTCTGGAAAAAATACTTTTGGAATACATAATGTTAGAATTTAGCAAGTTATCTCCTTGAGACAAAGCTGAATACTTCTTTTTTCTTAAGCTGAATACTTCTTTTGTGAGAGCCTCTCTAGCTTTAGCCATCACACCAGTCTGTGGTTCTTGAATTTGATTTTCTAGGATGTCTTGTGCTGGCCTTGAGAAGAGTGATTCTGCTTTCTTGCCAGTTGTATCTACCACAGAGCACATAAGGGTTGCGTATTAGGTGCTCAGTAAATGCCTGTTGAATTAAATTCAGTGCCATAGTAGAATGACTAGAAATTTTATATATTATCAGAACTGAAAATTACTGGCAAATGCGTATGAGATGAATTGTATTTTAGAAAGTAGGGTACATATGTATTAAACAGCACATACCTCAGGTTATATAACACCTAACATACAATTTACACACACACACACACACACACACACACACACATATAAACAATGAACATTTGTATCTAACCATTTATATTCATATATATGTAGACTGACTTATGATTCACTTATGATTCATCACATTTCAAGTTTTTTTATTTTTTTTTAAAATAAGTGTTATGGCCTGAAACCTTTCCTGGGATTTGAATTCTCATGTTGACATTTTATGAAACCATAAAATGTGAACAATTTACCTTTTGACCTCTACACTCTACCCTACTCTCTGCCTTGTGACATTAAAAAAAACGAACATACATATGAAATGAATTATATTTAAACTTTTGGACAAAAGTTTCTTATGAAGAACCCCAAAAGATGTAATTCTATTTTTCAAAAAGTGATTTAGTTTAAGAAGCGAGAGCTGACATGTAACCATTTGACAGTTAAAACACAAAAACTTACCATTTGTTATCAAATTCTTTTAACTTAGCTAAAAGTAGGTTTGCAAAAGGCTATCACAACAAATCTCGTGGCTTGTGAATCTCTAATTTCTGCTTTCAAAACAATAATTCTATACGATTCATTATTTTTTCATTTTAATGTCAATGGTTTTATTTAAGTAAAACTCATCTCTTAGGGAAGGACATATTTTTAAATAAGTTTTTTATTGTGAAAATACTGTACAGAGGGGTTGCAATTACATGAGCAAGGTAATGAGTACATTTCTTATCAAGCATTGTTGCCTCCTCCTTTGTTTTCCCCCTACCATCCCCCATTATTTTTTTTAAATGCAATATGCCTTTCTTGTTTATTGCTTGCATCACTTTTTACAAATCAGAACTGTGATCATGACAATAACTAAGAATTGTGTTTATTCCAGGAATACTGCCCATCTGACTTAGTGCTTCTTAGGACTGTTGCATCTCTGAAAAACATGATTGAAACTTTCAATTCTCTGTTTTAATAAAACAATAAATTGACCTCAATTTTCCTTCTGTTTATAAGAATTGCTTTTGAAAAAAATGTCATAGAATGTGAGAGTTTTGCTGTTTGGAATTACAAGGGTGCTAATATAAGCAAGCAGAGACCAACAGACACTAAATGACTTGCCTCATATAACTAACTGGTATCCAGCTATAGCTTGTAGAAAATTCCAAGTTGACAAAATCCCATGGACTCTTAAAAAGGAGCTCTTTTCAACCAGTGACTGACTTACTGGGGATAGCAGAGAGTTAAGAAACAGGCTGTAGACTCAAATAAGCTATCCTTGGGATTTAATTCTATCCTTCCATGTCTTAGCTATGTGGTTCTTTCCTACATTGCTTAACTTCCCTGTGCTTTTCTGTACCCATTTGTGAATTGATGGTGACATGTCTGAGCTCTTAGGGTTTAGGTAAAGATTATATGTAGTAATGCCTGGTTCATAGAAAGCAATAAATAAAGAGTGGCTAATGCTTGCATTTCACTGTTATTGTTGTGTTACATGCTTCTGTTACAATTTGACGATCAATAGACTGAGAAAGAATGTCTACATGAAATTTAAGAGCTTGTGAAGTATGATGATAGATGTTTTAGTGCTTCAATTGTGGCTGGTTACAAATGTTTAAATATCCTTTGCATTTCCTTTTAGCTCTTTTCCCTCTTCTCACTTTCCTTCCCTCCATATTTTTCTTCTTTTTGACTTATTTTGTCATCTTAATTGTGTGTGTGAAAGAGAGAAAGAAAGAGACAGAGAGAGAAAGAGAGTGAGAGAGAGAGAGAAAATACTGGGGCTTGAACTCAAAGTCTGAGTCCATCTCTTAGCTCTTTCATTCAAGGCTGGTGTTCTACCACTTGAGCCACAGCTCCATTTCTGGCTTTTTGGTAGTTAATTAGGTATACATATTTCATAGACTTTTCTGCTTCTGTTGGCTTTGACTGATAAGCCACAGATCTCAGCCTCCTAAGTAGCTAAGATTACTGGCATGAGCCACTTGACCCAAGTTCTTGCTTTTGTCCTGAGACACGGTTTTATTATAGAGCCCAATATGGCTCCAGACCCCTGATTCTCTGGCCTGTGCCCGCATGCCTGAATGATTATGTTTATACGTCACCCTGCCTGTAACTTCCATAGGAGGTCTTGTTTGGTATCCAGTATGAGCTGTACTGGTCATGCATCATTTCACTGCCAGTGTTCTAGCTATTGCAAAGATCCATTACATTTCCATATTTATTATTAGTACTCTAGCCCAGAGCTTCAGCATGGTTTTGCCATATTATCCTATGTGATATTTTTTCTTTTAGTTAGTATGATACATGTGTCATATGCAAATTGTACTAGTACAGGTTTTGTGAAGCATAATTCAATTGATATAACTTCTGAGATAAATCCTTTGACAGCAGCACCTCAGAAAAGAATGCTACTTCAACCATGATTTGCCTTTTTCTACTTCCTCCTCTGCATCCTTCCGTGTAAGTTACGGAAAGGAGAAAACTGAGGGTTAAGTATGTTAAAACATTAGCCCAAACTACACAGGTAATGAGTGACAGACCCTCAGCCAGTCCTGGACTCTGTTCCATAGTCCTCATCTGCAATGCAGTTACACAAATCAAGGTCAACAACCTCTGGGCCAAATTTATCACACTGCCTATTTTTCCAATAAAGTTTTATTGGCACACAGCCACACCCATTTATTTACATGTTATTTATGGCTGCTTTCATCCTTGAACAGCAGAGTTGAGTAGTTGTGACAGAGACCATCTGGCTCACAAAGTCTAAAATATTTACTGTCTTGCCCTTCACAGTATAAGATTGCTGGCCTGTGACATAAATCATATGCTTGGAATCAAAAAAGCAAAAATGATGGATTCCAACATCCTCACAGTGAGGGGCCATGATCAGAGTCTGTGGCCACTTTCAAGGAGGTGTATGAAATGCTGCCTTAACATCTAAAAGAATCACTCAAGTAATAAGAACTGAATATGCGATGCTGTTTTAATTACCTTGCTATCTATTGGGAAAGCATCTTGACAGTGTGAAGATTGTCCATTCAGTTCCTTTGCAAGGATTACTGACAGTGTCTAATGTGGAGAAGGTAGGAAGCTAAAGAGATTGCTGGCTTCCTGTACCTGATTGTACCCAAAGAAAGAAAAGATGATTGCAAACAAAATGGGATATGCCATTTGTAGAGGCAGAAGCTGTGAAATAAATGGCAGAGTTCACAATACTAAGGCAGGAGATTAGGAAAAGTAGCTGAACAAAGAAAATGAGTTTTAAGAAAGAAAACTTTAGGATAGAACACTGGGAGCCGCAGATGACTGGATATTTGCATAAATATGTCCACGCATGCCTGCTGTACTTACACAAGACAGTTTACATGTGACCTGCTTGGAGGGAAAAATTAGGATACAAACTCATTCAGAAAAACTGAACATTTGTTTAAATTAAGGGTGCCTAGATTACAAAAGGAACTTAGCTTGAGTAATATGTGTCACAAAAGAAAAAGTCTTCATGTTCTTTGAGAGGTGTTTTGCATTAGAGAGACTGAAGGACACAGGCAGGATATATAGATTGGCTGAAAGCTGAAAGAAATTGAGTTCAAAAATATGCCAAGAACATAGTGATTATTAAACCTTAGAACTGTACAGTAGGTTTCCTGCCAAAGACCATCAAAGTTTGGAAAAATGACGAAATAACATTCTGGAGGCCTGAAAGAATAAGCAAAGCTAACAAAGGTTATCATGTAATTTTCTTTTAGAGACTAAAATATGTGCCCTTGCTCATATTGCTGGGTCCCCTGGGCAGCAGTGGTCACAGTGGACCGAGGGGACTCGTGGAAATCTGTGGATTTTTATCATGATTCCTTTATTCATGATTTAATTCCCATTAGTCAAGAATCTGCTGAGTGTCCTGTACTAGAAGTGGAGATAAGAACATGCATAAAGACTTGTTTGGGAAATCACACATTATTGTAGGTTATGCATAGTGGACCTGTCTATAATCCCAGCTATTCTACTCAGGAGACAGAGATAGGATGGAAATTCAAGGCCAGCTCTTTCTAAATTAATATGAAGATCCCAAAACAAACTAAAAGCAAAAAAAAAAATGAAGGCCTACATGGTAGATCACTGTCCAGCTTATGGTTTTGAGTTTATAGTTTACAGCTCTACTATTTATTGCCACTCAGTATGATGCATTGCCTCTAATATATGTGGCCATAAGCTGGGTGAAAGGTGAGTGAAGATAAAGTAAAACAAAACAAAACAAAAAATAGGAGTAAGAGGTTTAGAATTAGGGCAAATACCACTAAATTTTTGGACAGACTCAAAGTATCTTGTTTTTGAGTAGTTTTTTCTAATTTAGAAAATAAAAAGATATAAAAAAACAAAACAACAGTCTAGTAGCACATGCCTGTTCTTCACCCAGAGTATGTAAGAGAAGAAAATAGGAGCACAAAGCATGCCTCCTGATTGTCTTTGTCTGAGAAGCAGGGTATGTCTGAGTGCACAGCCTCCTTTCTGCTCTCCAATGGGCTTTCAGTTAGATCTGAGGGACAGACCCCATTCCTTGGAGCCTAGAGAAAGTCCCACTGGTAACACCAGTACCCAAATGTCATTGAATTTTTTTATTTACCCATTCCAATAATAACCACGATCTATTTCTCAAAAATATACATTGCTCACAATCCACTGAATCCTCACAATAAGTCTATGAGGTAGGCCTTGTGTTCAGTTTCTAGAAATAAAATTATAGATTTTATTTATTATTTTTACGGTTATTATTATCAAGTAGCTGTGCAAAGAAGTTGCTATTTAACAAAGGAGTTTATCAATACAATATGTCCTGATCAATGTCACCTTCCCCAGTGATGTGACCAGAATCTGACTTAGAAATATGTCATGTTCCAGGAAATTTTCACTTTCTACTATGTGTTCTACTACCATTCCCTCCCCCCATACTTTCTCTGGTATATCTCCCCCCCCTCTACCTTCCTGGTGTACTTAAAAAATCCCTTGATTCCAAGGGTAAAGCAAATACTCAGATAACTCCTGTGTGATGCAGAGTTAGACTGTTGGGATATCAAGTACATTTACATCGTTTTTGCAAACTTTTCAACTAGTAATCCCATCTCTGAAGCGTTCCTGTTGTCCCAAACTGAAACTACATATCCATTAAACAATCATGCCCTGTGTCAATGGGCTTCCCATTACTGTAAGGAAATACCTAAAATAATAATAATAATAAAAAGAGAGAAGTTTCATGTTGGCTTATTGTTTGGAGATTTCAGTCCAGGAACAATGAGTCCTGTTGGACTTGGACTCTTATTTATTTAGCTTCTCAATTCTGTGTATTCAGAGCTAGTCAACGTTCAACTCATTTTGATTATGAGAAAACAATTCAATGAAATATTTGGACTGAAAAATGGAAAAAAATTAGACCAGAGCTCAATACATTTGACCTCAAATGTGTTCTGAGTGTATCCTAATGGACATGCATTCATAGCGGAGAAAAGTAGTCACCTCATGAGCCAGGAAACAGAATAGAGAAAAGAAAGACAGCATTTCCCAAACCCCTTCAAAGACCTTACAAGCCTTCTCCAAGAGAGGAGGACTTCCAATACTGCTTTTAGCACATGGGTCTTATGGGACATTCAAGGTTCAGACTATAGAATTTTGCCTCTAGACTCTAGAATATTTTGAGTTCAAGTCCAAATTCTCTTTCAAGACTCAAAGCAAACTCCATTGTGAATCCCTATAAAAAATCAAACAGAAAGTTATCATGCTTGTAGGATACACTGATGGAACAAGTAGAGTAAATATTTCTATTCCAAAAGGGAAGAACCAGAAAATAGCAAGGAGGGATCAAACAGCAAGACCCAAATCCATCAGACAAACATTAAACCCCAGGAGTTCAATCCCAAAGTCTAGGAAAGCCACACTCCTATGGCTTTGCTGCTCATAACCCACAGGGACACTCTCCCCAGCAGGTTTTGCTATCACTGCCTTTCCTCAACATCCTCTGTGCATTTCTGTCACCTCTGCATGTCGGAATTCACTCCCATACTTTTGCCTCTCTCCCTCCCTATTAGGTGATACTTGGAGGGTTTTTGAGTCTGTGGCATAATAATAGCCTGGCCTCCCAGGTCTTCCTTGAAAACTTGGTGGACCCTACATCTCTTAAATTTGGCAGAATCAGCATTATATAGATAATGCCATGGTCTGCTGTCAATGGGAGATGTACCTAGGCTGGTTTGAATAACAAATGGTGTGAATTCTGAGTCCTTTGCCAGTTGAAATGTAGAGATTGATCTGTACATGCTTGGTGGTACAAAGGGCACCATTGGCCTCTTTTCTGAAAAGATTCTGCCCAATTTCCGTAAACTGAGCCTATGATAGTTTAGAATCTGCATATTTCTGAGCTACTCTAGAGGCATCTTTCTTATTGTGCTGGATACAAAGTACTTGGGTTAATTTTTATCAGGACAATCTGTCCTGGGATCCTTTTACATTTGCACCTCTTCTGGTTAAATTGTGATCTGTCTGAACCTTCATGCTCTGTTTGTCTTTGCTTCTGATTCCGACTATAAATTTGGCTAAAAGCAGCCAGTAATACCCATGCCATGCATGGAATGTGATACTGCCTTGAAATCTCTTCCACTAAGCAAACTAATCCATCATCACCTGTAAGCTTGTCCTCCCAAGAAGTATCAGATCATGGACAAATTGCAACCTTCTGTGTCCATCTGCAACCTCATCCACATAGCCTTAATTCCACATTTCTATTGACATTCTGGTCTTCTGAGTTCCCTAAATTCCGTTGAAAACATCCCAAGTTTTTCCTAGCTGATCCTTCAAAATCTTCTAAATTTCTCCCATGAATCACAAACAGTCCTCTACATGAGCAATTCTATATAACAATAATGATGACTGCCCCACTCCTTAGTACTACTTTTCTGTATCATTCAGTTTTCCATCACTGCAATGATGTACCTGAGATGATTAACTTATATACATAGAAATAGGTTATTTTGGCTCACAGATTGGGAGGTTCCAATGCATGATCACTTGGCTCCACTATTTTGGTATGGATATAAAACAACACCTCTGACAGGAGAGTATGACAGCAAAATGTCCACCTCATGGACAAGAAGCAAAGAGAGAAGACCAGAAGCTCCCTATAATATCACTGTCATTCCCCCAGTGATCTAAGGACTTTCCATAGGCCCCACTTTGTAAAGGGTCTACAAGTTTCCTACTTAGTGCTTCCTTGGGGACCAATAACTTAACACATCAGCCTTTGGGAGAAACATAAGATCTAGACTATAGTACTCTCCATTCCTCCTTCATCCAGCTCCTGGCAGATGCCATTATTCTAGGAAGTTAACTATTCTATATACTTCAATGTATATATATATACTTCAATGTAGTATATATCTACAACTTGTAGCATACATCATCATTTCCTTTCCTTTTAAGGCCAGAAAATTAGTTCTTTTAAATAAATACCCACAAGTAGAATTGCTGAGTCAGATGTAAATTTTTAAGTAGATTAAAGATTTTTTTTAAACTTACTAAGTATTTTCCCTTCTTTTCCTTCATTGTGTATGTGTCTTTTACCAGGGTTTGAACTCAGGGCACCATGTTCTCCACTTAGCTTCCTTGCCCCTGGCTGGCCCACCACCTCCTGAGCCACACCTCCAGCCTGCCATTTTTCTGGTTCATTGGAGAATAAAATGTCACAAACTTATCTTCTAGGGCTGGTTTCGAAACCATGATCCTTCACCTCTCAGATTCCTGAGTTGCTAGGATAATAGGCCACCAACACATCCTGCTTTGTGATAATTTTCTGTGGAGGTCACACCAATTTACATTCCTGTGTTTGCTTTTAGGCTGTATCAAAGTTTACTTGGAAGGGCACGTGAGTGAGGAAATAGTTGTGTGTCACAGGGCTTTAATAAACTTCCCTTATGTATCATTTTAACCTACATTTATGTCACAGGGATAGCGGTGGTTTACAAATACCATGTTTCTTTTGTTGTTCAAAAGGCAACAAAATAAAGAGGCGTGCTGTACTTTTGAATACACTTTAACCGTGATGAAGTATATTTGAAAATGTCAAAACAAATGACATGTCAGCATTCAGATTCTAAACTGTTTGTGAGATCAGCTGCTTTTGTTTCCTGCTGTGCATACCCTACTGTGTTTAATGATAGGATATGATCATTATGAATAATGTGTCTAATTTGCCCCAGATTCAGAAAACCTCCAGCACATGAGAACAGGTAGCACTTGTTCATGCACACGTTGTGGATTTTGATTGTTTTCACCATTCAGTGATTCATGGGGAATTGAACTAAAATTTTGGGTAGATACAGAATTGTTTAGTCTTGAGGAATGTGTGCGCATGTGTATGTTGTTCTTTTCATGGGAATGGTTAACTGCAAATGACCACATTTGGAGGGTCTTTCCTCTTGCTTCAGGGCTGGCAGAGTAATTCCTAGAAAAGCATGAAAAAATCATGGCCACAAATGACTCCTAAAGTGGGTGTCTATTCTTTGAGGCCTGGCAGGCCTTCCTGAAGGCATAAACCAGTGGTATCCACTGTCAAAGAACGCATCCACTTGTGACTCATGGAGTAGATAAGGCTGTCTTTCAAAGGAATGAATGCGTAGCTTTTGCAGAATTACAGTTGTGGGTTTAACTTTCCTGCATCAGTAATGACTTACTTTCATGGTAAGTGTCAAGTTGACGGACATACCCTAAGGCAACTCAGAATGAGCCAGGCCTTGTGTATTCCCTTCTTCTGGAATATGGACACTATGACTTGTTTCAAACTTGTGTCACAGCCTCTGTCAGCTGACTAAAGGAGAGATTCTTCTGTGGGACTTGAAGCTGCTAAGCAAGGAAAGAAGATCCTAAAGGGATGCATAGCTAGGAAGTGGCAGGAGAAAAAGTGGTCCTTGGATGATAGTCAGAAGGAAAATGAGGACGTTAGTCAGTCTTACAAGCACAAAAGATTGATTTTTCCCAATTCTGTGAGCTTAGAGGATGACTTCAAGTTCTAGCAAGTAAATGGACAGGTTGATTACAGCCTCTGTTAAGCTATGCCTAAAACTGCTGACTGGTAAATTGGGACACAATAAACATGTTTTTCTTGTTCCTATTTTTTGTGGTAATTTGTCATCTAGCCATAGAAAACTAATACAATTAGGCACACTTTTAGTATTACTTTCTTTTCCCTGCTTGTTCTTTCATGCTGTGGTATTGTTTTCCTACCCATTTCATTCTTCTACGGATTCTGCCTAATGGGATTATCCATCAAGATGCTCTGGTTTCTCTCAACCTAAAGAGAGACAAACAACATCCAAAGGAGAGACAAACAACCCAAACTAGGCCAATCAGATGTTCCTCTCCAGAAATCTCATCTTGAGAAGAATTACAGAGTCTGATGTATTTGAGCTGATTCATCCCATTACGGTTGTCCTGAAATACCCTTGTCACCAGTTCCAGGATTTTTCTTATAACTTGTCTTTGGCAATCCCTTCCTAACTTCCTTTTTCCTCCACAATCTCAACTAGATTCCTCTTGTTTTTAAATTAACTAAAATTCTACTTCTCTTGGTTAGAGTCAGAGCAGTCAAATGACACAGAGTCACAGCATGTGCTTCATTGATTTTCTTTGTCTCTTTGGGTTATATTGTAGTCTTCTTTCTTTTTTAAATTTAATTTTATTGTTAAGGTGATGTACAGAGGGGTTACAGCTAAGGTAGTGAGTACATTTCTTGTTGAACTTGTTAACCCTCCCTTATTTTTCTCCCACTTTCCCTCCTTCCCAATCCCTCCCACCCTGCCTCCACAAGTTGTAGTCTTTTTTCTAAAACACCCTTCTGAGCACTAATTTCTCCCAATATTGTTAGTACTCACGAACAATACTCGAGATTTTTATCCAAAGACTGGAAATGATACATGAGTAAGTGTCAAGTAACTGTCTTAATTTTAAGCAAGGCCATATTTTTGGGTTAGATCTCAAGAAGATACTTAGAAAGAACGAGTCACAAGATGTATAGACTATGTAGAGATGAAAACACAATTTTTTTTAAGAAAAAAACTTGGAAAAGAAAGGGTATAGCTCCCAGCAGTGGGCTTTCTCATTTCTTAGAGGGAAAGGAAAGATCAGTTGAAGTACAGGTGTTCTTGATCTTCAAAGTCCAGTATAAAGATGTCTATATCCATCAAAGACAAGGGAGAGATCTTGAAGGCAATGAAAACTCTGGAATAGAATTAAAAGTAAAAATTGACAAGTGGAGAAAACTATAATTCCACTATTGGAATTTTGATTTTTGTCTCACATCTCAAAATACAGATCCTCTTTCCTTTCTCATAGAAGTCTTTATGAAAACAGCTGTGCAGATTTTCCTCTTTTGTACGTGCTTATGAGCTATAAAACTTCAGATTAAATTCTTTATAAAGGAGGATATAAATAAGTTAAAAGAGGCTGTTAATGTTTTTCTTGTGATGTTTATGACACCACATTACCTCCGGTAAAGTACTATTTTTTCTTAGTTTAATTTGTTGAATTGGAACTGAGAGAATTTTTTTCACTGAAGTTCTAAGAACTACTATATTAAAACTGCCCTGATAAATCTTTACTAATGCTTTGATGAGATTTCAGAAAACATAAATAGCACTCAACACTATTCAAGTGGGGAACAGATTTGAGATTGGATTTTCCTATGAGAGAGGATGAATCATGGTAAATAGAAAGATGTAGTAAAATCACAGAAGTGAAAACCAATACTTGAGGAGTTGATTTTGTAAACTTTAGTGGGTTGAGCACTGCTCTAGGGCCAGTTTTAGCTGCATCATAAAGCTCTATATTGTCAATTTTCCTATTACAGAAACATAGTTGCAGTTTTGTTTTAAGATTGCTGGAAGAAATGAGCTGATGTTTTTGTAATATTTCTCCTGAAACATAAAACCGAACACGATCTTTTACAAGATTTCCTTGTCTTTCCCGCACATTCTAGGGTAGATTAAAATGAAATCAATCTTAGAGCTCAGTAAATGTCAAGATTTCAAATGGGCTATCCTTGACTTCGCTGTCATATGGTTTCTTAGAAAAATTAGTTCTCCCGCTGATTTCATTTTTGCCAGTAGAGACTTGATTAAGTTTTGAGTGCCAATCACTAGGACCTCAACTATCATTTCCACCCATCATCAGCCAGAGTTCCTATCTTACAACATAGGTGAAGGTTGTCAAAAAATTTATAATTGGTCATGTGTAGAAACAAAGTCATAATGAGGTGCATAAGTTTTCACATAGTAAAACTATAATATCTGGCAGTGTCTGAAGAAGCGCTGTGAAATGTGATCCCTGTTACCTTTCAACTGTGTTTAGCAGTCTTTCCTTAAGATATGGACAAAATCATTAGGATTTAGCATTTGCCAGTCAACATATTATCTTCATATCATATATAATGACTGAAATATTAATGGTCTAACCAGTATAGAAGCAGACTGTGCTTAGTTTAGAAATGTTACATATACCCTTTTAAAAAATGTTTGAACAACAACTTGAGTGTCCCAAATAATTTAGTGACATTTTCCTCCATGAATATGCTGCATGTTATACTTCCGTGTAGATAGAATGGCAGACTTTGTTGCTGCTTTACCATTTTTTCATTTGTGCTTAGTCCCTCAAATCAAGACCTTTAAATTAAGCATTGGTAAAAGCTCTTTCTTTAAAAACAAAAAACAAAACAACTCCAAAGCAATTCTAAAGAGAATTGCTTTTAATAGGATGAGATGATTTTACTGAATGACATTTTTATACTGGATTCTTGTATCTCTCAGAAATTATTATCATTTTATATTCAATCAAAATTGAAGATAAAAATAGTATACATTCTGGCTGTTTTTCTAGAATCATCATAAAATTATTAATGTAAACCCAATGACAAGCTACAATAGGCCTCTGAAATGAACTATAACAAGAAGTGTTCCTATTAGGAATTTGTTGGGATCAATAAACCCTAGAGATGTCTAGCCTTTGCCAACCCAGTGAGAATCCTTTTTGTAGCACCTATATTCAATGCCAAAGGAAATTGGTTGTGAAGATTTTCTCCAACTATTCTTTTTCCCTAGAATAGTATCATAATTCATGTGATTCATTGTATGAAGGATTTAAGATATAGAGCAAGTCTGTGATATTTAGAATTATCTATTGATTTTGAAGGGATTATGTTGACAGCATATTTGTTGATAAAAATTATATTTTTTGTACATACTAGGACTGAACCCAGAACATCATTCTCATAAGTGCTCTACCACTTGAGCCATGCCCCTTTGGTTTTTATGATGATTTCTGAGACCGGTTGTTGTTAACTTTCCCTAGGCTGTCCTGGGATTTGCCATCCTCTTGTCTCACAAGGAGCTGGGATAACACATATGTACTGCCATGTCTGAGCTAAAACTAACTTTAAAAAGCTAACTTCTTCCTGTGTTTATACAACATTGTAATGGAATTGTTTCCAGAGAGAATCTGGTATTGTCTTTGATCAGACAGAAGGACTCTACTATTTACTCAGAATATTTTTTAGAGGAATATATACAGTGATAGGAGAGAACATCCCAGGTTTTCATTCTCAGCCTGAAAGAATGTAAAACAGGTTCCAGTAAAGCATGTGTGTCAATATGTCAAACTACCTGATATGAAAGGTGGCCAATGTTTAAAATCCTTAGGAACTGAAGTAATTAATCTCTTCTGTTGTTTATGACAGTCTTAAGACCTGGGAGTATCTCGCTCCTTTGCACCATTTGGAAACAATTATTGGGCCGCAGGGACTGATGCATCCAGAGTAGTGGTTTCTGAGAGCTTCTGTTGCAAGTGTGGCCTGGCTTGTTTCACTGTTCTCTCTCTTTATTCCATATATTTCTTGGGTTAAAGATTTTTAGCAGTCTCTTCTTCTTTGTACTTTTTCTTCCTGTTTTCTGCCCAACTTCTCACACCAGTAAGACAATTAGTATAGTATGTACATCTACACCCAGCTGGCTCTGCTGTTCACCAGAGGTGCAAACAGAGCTGTGATCTTTAGACATAGTTTGCCAATAGATACAGAAGTGAGGATGGTGCAACATCCCAAGAGATATGACTACAGAGATTTTATCTTACTATATACAATACAGGGGCACTGTTAGGTATCATGTTGTAGAGGTAGTAAAAGGGAAAGGTATAAAGATGAAAGATTCCAGCCAGGGTCCCTAGGGAAGTACCTTGCAACCCATTCTCCCTTTTTATGACCCAGTGTTGGCAGCTATTCACTCCTGAGTTAGGTAAATATAAGATAGACAAAGACATATAGCACTAAGTTAATATTGACAAATTGATGTTTTCAAGTATACAGACATACAGCATATGTTACTATATTATAAACAAATGGACCTTCAGATTCCTTACAGGTTGGCAACATGGTCCTTCCTGCTGTAGAAGGTGAACGTTGCTGGTATAGGTGATGATGGTGATGTGGATTATATTATAATGTATACTGGATGTGGATTTTATCTACTTAGTAGTCTGATCAGTTGCTCTTTTGCCAACAGTTTTGCTTTCACATAGAAGTAAACAAATGTCTTTATTGCCCCTGGGATCGGTAAGTGCTAATAAAGTCGCTGTTTGCCTTTTAGATTTATTTTGATGACAGACACATCTTAAATTAACTAAGAATGGTTGGGTTGTTGAAGAACTCAGCAACAAAAAATATGAGTATTATTACATTTGTCAGCCATTAAGTTCAGAGGTTAGTATATGCTATCCTTGCCAATATTATCTTTACCAATGACCTAGATTGGATTTCTAAGGGAAGTGTGTGTGTGTATGTGTGTGTGTGTGTGTGTGTGAGCACATGAGTGCATGTGCTCTTCATGACCAAACTACAGTTTACTTTTGTGGAAATTCTGAAGTCACTTTTTAACAAAATTTGGTTTGAACTTCAGACTGCAGCCATGAAACCCTACCAAGTAATGAACATAGAATCTTCTCCTCTAGTTAATATCATATTTTCACATGCAAATTCATATAAAATAACTACTCAGCATGCTGTAAACTTGGATCACCTTGTCTAAGGTACAATCTTTTTGTCAAGGTCTGTTTCACACATGTTTTTTTAAACTAGTTGCCTGAGCTGCTGTCAAATATACAGATAATATTTAAATTGTTAATAAAAATATTCAGTCCACTTCTAGACTCTCTGTGTGTGTGTGTGTGTGTGTGTGTGTGTGTGTGTGTGTGTGTGTGTTGATATTGGAGCTTGAACTCAAAGCTTTGGACTGCTTGACTTTTTCATGCAAGGCTGGCATTTAACCACTTGAGCCACACCTCCACTTCTGGCTTTTGGTGGTTAAATGGAATGAGACTCTCTATCGTTTTTCTGTTGGGGATGGGTATGAACCATGATACTCAAATCTTACCCTCTTAACTATGATTACAGGCATGAGCTACTAGCACTTAGTATATTCTTAGACTTGGTATTTTCTTCACAGTACTTTTGTATTTATTATATATGTTTTTGTTTTTCTGCTGAAAAGAAAATTTTTTACCAACCACTGCCCACCTCCATTCAATTATTACAATCTAGATTCTTATTGAAATATTAGAACACTATTGCTACTTCATGGCTAACACCAATAAACCTTTTAATTCTTTTTTTTTAAATTCATCCATAAGCAGTTGTACAAAAAAGATGCTATATAACAAAACCATTTATGAATACAATGCATCTTGATCCATTCTTTCAACAATGTCTTCTTTAACGCTTGTCACAGTTTTCCAGTTTATTCTAATTTGCTGGCTGAGACCATCACCAAACACTGATATTATACCTATTCAGAGAGGCAGGTATGCTATGATTGACTTTCATTGGGATTTTTCTTTTTTTTTAATTTTCTTTTTTTTGTGTGAAAATACTGTACAGAGGGGTTACAATTACATGGGCAAGATAATGAGTACATTTCTTATCAAGCATTGTAGCCTCCTCCTTTGTTTCCCCTTCCCATCCTCCCCCCCCATCCTCCCCGCCCCCCCCCCAAAGTTGTAAAGTTCGTTTTCAACATAACGACTTGTACTTCTTATTGTTGCAATGGGTTCATGGGGATTTTTCTGCCTGCCCTGTCTCTGTCTCACTTGACTCCACTTTCTTCCTCTTTCATTCTCTTCTTCTATTCTTTCTTATTTGATGCAAACATTCTATAAAGGAAACATTCTATAAAGAAAATGAAAAACTAGTATTTAAAGCTAAGACCTTGTATTTCTATTTCTTGTTTCCTAGAAAGGAAGTATGAAGTCAGAAAAACTTGTGCTTACAATTGTTGTTTGTTTTTTTTTAAGAAAATACCTTATAATGAGCTATTTTAGTTGAATTGTTGTAGCCCTCTGGAATCTATTATGTCCACTCAAAATTTTCTTAAATGTGATTCATCTAACTATTATCGCTTTTCCTTCTTAGAACAACCAATTTTTATTTATCCCTATTTTATACATCTAAACTACTTAATATGTCCATCATATTAGAAATTCCTCTGGGTGATTTCAAAAGCCAGTCTGACTGAAAAGATGTTGGTATTGCCAGAAAAAGAAAAGGAATGAAAGGTTCAGAATAGTGATTTTTTTTTTCTAACTAGGATGATGTCTTCAAACAATAATTACTTAGTAATGACCCTTCATCAGGTTGAATTTTGTCCTTGATTTTTTAAAATTCTTCATGGACAGGGAGAAATTAATATGCAGGAGAGGAAAAAATAGTGCAAACCTACCTAATTCTTAATGCAGTGAATCCAAGTTGGACATTTTAATGTACTATTTTTTGTCAACTTCCCATTGTTTTTAATGGGCTTTTCTACACACATCAAGGATAGCTTATAGCTGAGTATTTTCACTGTCCTAAAAGTAATGAAAGGGTTAGAGGAAAAGTTCAGGTTCTTGGGAAGCCAGTTCTCATTTCCTTCAAATATTGTATGCTTTTTGAGCCTGGCATTAAAATGCTTCAAAATGGTTATTAGTTCATGGAACTTGAGCTCTCTAGTGTAGTTTTCTCTGTGATGTGGATGTATTGCTATTAGTTTGAAGACACTGCCTTCCACTATTGCTGTCCACACTAGCAGTGAGGTATGGGCCTAAGCTAACTTTAGGAATAAAGTCAGTTGTTCTCTGTGCAGTATTATAAGAATAGTTATTCAGGAATACGGCACTGTGGAAAGTTTGCCAAGCAGAATGCTTGTTGCCCTGACATTTGGAATTTCTACTGACAGGAAGAGTCAACAGAGAGGTATTTCTACACTTGCTTGAGAATTATTTGATTAAATAGCATTCTATGGTAGAAATAAATGTTTTGTTTTATTTTTTACTTAAAATGTAATCCTTTTTGTCAACCAAAACTTATGGTACCAATGATATTCATGATTTTATTCTGATTTTCATCCTTTTTTGTATTATGGTAGAGCTTTGTATGCAATTCAGTCTCCGTGGGCCTCTCTCTCTCTCTCTTTCTCTCTGTGTCTCTGTCTCTCTCTGTCTCTGTCTCTGTCTCTCTCTCTCCATCTCTAGCAGAAAAATAGCACTTTCTCCCCTCACCGCAAACTACATCAGGGTGAGTAATGAATGGGTGCTCTTCATTTTTGAGAGTAAAACTCATCATTTTCTCCTTTCAGATTCAAAGCCACACTTAGGGCTTATTTATTGAATAAGTGTAGTGCAAGTAGGTCTCCGTGAAAGTAGTCTTCAAACTATAAATCTATCTAAGTTCTCTCACTTGGAGTGAGGAAATTTCATTTTTATATTGATTTAACGTCTCTGGATACTTTAGGGTTGTTGTTACCTTCTTCTCAGGAAGATGACCAAGTCACATATGGTTTTTTAAATTTAAATTAATAGGAAATAAAATTAAAATTCAGTCTTCTAGTAACTATGTCTCAGTTCTCAGCAGTGACACAAGAGACTAGAGGTAGTTTTTTTTAACTGGTTCTGGGGTTTGAACTTCAGCTCTTGCATTCTTACTTGGTTTGCTTTCTCCTGGCTTGTGCTCTACCACTTGAGCCAATCCTCCAGTCTGCTTATCTGGTTATTTTGAATGTGACATTTCTGCACAGACTTCCTTTGAATCTCAATCCTCCAGATTTTATCAACCTCCTGACTAGCTTGGAATCACAGGGATGAGCCATTGATGCTGGGTTTGAGATGAAAGCTCCTGTCTGAAGAGATTTTTTTCCCCTCTGAGATGTGGTTAATAAGCTAGAGCTCTTAGAAACTTCCAAGGATAGCATTGGCCTTATGACCATCAAGAATGCACAAGTTAGGAAGAATCAGCCAGTAAGGACAACAGATAAATAAGAAGCTTTATCCTTGGTGGAGTTGGAGACTTACTTCACTAACACTTGTCCAAAGGCAGCCTACTTGTGATTCTGGGCTGTTAAATATCATGACCTGGCTACAGAACAATTAAAATTTTGCAAGTGAAAATTGGTTAGCACTGTAAGTCTAAAATACAATGGGATTTTAAAAAATACTTAATATATAAACAAGAAGAAAAGTATCTATTTAATCATTTTTATGTTTAATCATCTTTATTTAATGGTATGTCTAAAGTATGTATTAAGTAAAGTATACTAACTTCATTTCACCTGTTTTGCTTAGTTATTTAATGTGACTACTCATATACTAACTCACATGTGGCTCTCACTTTCTTGCTGTTGGATAATATTGCTATCGACATAGAAGTTGCTTTAAAAAATAATCTTCTGTTATTCAAGGATTCACATTATATCCTGCCTCCAACATAAAGATTTCTATTCACTTATTGAGTTAACATTTGTACTCAAATCTTATTTTTCTTTGTGCTTGCAACTCTGACACATGTACAAGTGTATATGTACATATTCACATGTGTGTATATGTACATATTCACATACAGATGCCACATATAAAGCATATTTTTCCTCTTTTTAACTATTTACCTGAGATGCCAATTCTAATTTAAATGAGTCTTAGTTTTTCTAACCTCACATATCAAGATCTTGTGAGAATTTTTTTTCTTATGACTGTATAGGGATATATTTCCATGACTTCATAGTGATTATTTTCTGTTTCATTCATTTTTATTTATACAGGAATAGGCATTAAGTTTTATTACCATAAGGAACCTGTGTCATTTTTTCTACTACTTTCTAAACCTCTGTTCTCCTCACTTATAGTGTTACAATAACCACATACTTACTTGGTAGGACCGACCACATGTTAGTATGGTGGAGAATGAGAAAGAACTATCTAGTAAAAGGAAACATTTTTTTTAGTTGGAGTTTAGGTTTTATGATGTAGGAAAAAGAGTTGTTACTAGATTTTATTTGATCTTTTATGCAGACACATTTAATTTTCTAAAAACAAGGCCAATATAAAATTACAAGCTTAATAGAATGAATAAAACTATGTTATCAGGTTGGTAGAAGAAAATACCTCTATTTTCTATGAGATACATATAGACTAACATTGCCATTAGAAATAAAGTAAAATGTGCACCTTTTCAAATTCTACAAATAGGGAAATATTCATTAATAAACTGATGAATAATGTCCCTACGTCCACAGCTTTAGTTTACATAATTATTTTTAGGAAAGTATTACGTTATTAATATTCTTATCTCTTTCCACAGAAGTGATCATTTAAGGAAAATTCACAGCATTTTGTGACTTTTCATTTTTATTTCCCCTCTTTAGGACTTTGATGATTATTACTGAAATTATGGCTTTTCTAAAATCTAACTTCTTTGCTTTTCACCTGCCAGGCTTTCATTGTATTGAGATAGTTTAAGTCTTCCGACCACGAAGTATCTGATGTGTGTTACATTTTTATTTCTTGTTTGTAGCATAATGTGATGATTAATTTTCATAGTCAACTTGATAGGTTGAGAAGTAACTAGAAGGTTAGTAAAGCTCAGTGTTGAGTGTGTCTGTGAGGATGTTCCTAGAAAGGACTAAGTGGAGGAACACCTCCCTTGAATATAGGAGGTGCCACACCAAATGACAGGTACCCAGATGGGAAAAAGCTGAAAAAAAGAAACTCCGCAATACAGGTCTACCCTTTGTCCCACTGTTTCTGTGTTTCCCCTTCCCCTCCCCATATCAGATAAACTCATGTAAAGACAAAGGGTACTGGGAACTGGTTTGTGGGAGGAATTTGGAAACATTTGGAGATAGAGGCTACAAGTCTTACAATGCTAACATTTTGATCTAATGGCTCCCTTAGAAAGAAGCCAAGTAGGAATGGGGCTCTCAAGTGGTAAAGAATTTGCCCAGCAGAAGAATTGGGTTCAAGCCCCATAGCTCTTTGCTCTCAGTATTTGCACTGAGACAGTAGGAAAGGTGCAGACAACCTCATGCTCCAGAACTGAAAGTAGTGCTGCAGAACTTGGTGTATGTCCTGCCAGTTTCAGTTTACTTTGAACTTCCACCCTCTCTCTCCATTTTTTATTGGGATTGTTTATTCTGTGCCATTGTATATACTGTATATATATGTTATATGTGCATACATAAACACAGGCACACATAATATTTTCACCAGACCACATTAGAAGGGTTGATTGGTACAGAAGAAATAGATGCTAATAAGGATGTTGAACTTATACAGTATACAACCTCAGAGTCAACTGAGGTAATAAAAACATTGTGCAAACATATTGTAGAAAGCAAATTATATTTTATATACTACTACATAGCAAATTATTCCCAAAGTTAATTGCTTGATAACATTTATTATCAAATATGGAATGCAGGAGCATCTTTGCATGATTCTGGCTCAGAAACTCTCTCAAAAGATTGCACCCATGCTATGGAGAGAGGTAGGACAGCAGGCATTTGGAGGTGTCATTGGGATGGGAAGATCTGCCTCTAACTTGCTCATGTGGTTGTTAGCAGGAGGCTTTAGTTTTTCCTCTTGGGTAGACTTTTAGGGCTGCTCTGTTGTGTTCTGTCTGTCATACAGGTCAGTATCGGTACATTATATAAGAGGTGTGAGTGACAAGGTAGCCGAGAAAACTGGGGGTAATTGTGGATGCTAACAAAAACACACCTCCTTAGATTTACATTAATTTACAGGGTTTATGTGTTCATTTATTAGAAAACATCACTCATTCTTGAATGTTTCTCATTCCTATCTTGTTTCTAATTAAGTGTTAGGGCCCCTTAGGAGCTATTTTGCTCAGTTGGATTGGCTCTGCAAGAGTCATCAGCTTACCATATCTTTTAAATAGGGGAGAGTACCTGTGTTAATCACGCTTTCATTACTATAATAAAGTATCTGCAACAGGGTATTCCATAAAGAAAAGGTATATGTGTCATGAGTTTTGGAGGTTGGATATCGAAACATTGTGGTTTGCTCTTATGAGAGTCCTACTTCAGTGCATCCTATCATGTTGGATGGTGTGTGTGTGTGTGTGTGTGTATGTGTGTATACTGTTGTTTCTACTTGCAGAAAGTTCCAAGATTCAGCCCTGTTGGCTCCACCCTAATGACCCAATAATATAATAAAATTATTTCCCACAGGTGGTCCCATCCAGAGTTGAATTACAGTTTCACTTTCTCCCATTAATTTATGATTATGGATTCTATCTCCCATGTGAATTTGATAGATACGTCATATTCAAACCAAAGCAAAATTTGAAAAAATGACAGCAATTCTACCAAGGATAGTTTTAGAGTCAAGTGTTGTAGTTCTAAGAGTACCTGCAGCTTCTTGAAAAAAAGTAAGTAAGAGCAAGGAGGTAAGCACATACAAAGACCCCACATACACACTCAGAGTGCCCCTATAGATATCTCCATATCTATCTGTCTGCCTGTCTGTCTGATCTATACAGAGAGAGTGTGCCAGTTCTGGAATTTCAACTGAGGGCCTGGGTGCTGTCCCTGAGCTTTTGTGCTCAAGGTTAGTGCTTTAGTATTAACCACAACTCCACTTCCAGCCTTTTGGTGGTTAAGAGTTTCACAAATTTTTTTTTTTTGTTGTGAAAATACTGTACAGAGGGGTTACAATTACATGGGCCGGATAATGAGTACATTTCTTATCAAGCATTGTAGCCTCCTCCTTTGTTTCCCCTTCCCATCCCATCCTCCCCCCATCTCCTCACTCAACCCTCCTCCCCCACCAAAGTTGTAAAGTTTTCAACATAGGACTTGTACATCTCATTGTTGCAATGGGTCCACCTGTATCCCTAGTTAAACGATTTGTTTTTTCCCTTCCCCTCCACAAATTATAACAACATCAAATACAGTGAAAGCAGGGATTATACCATGGGGAAGGGACATACAAAGCAACAAAGAAATAATCTTTTAAATGTGTTAGAAACAATGGCATGAAAGAAAAAAACAGTTGAATACATATCTTAGGGTTCATTTCCCTAACATCAACTTATCTGACCTTTTCTGCTTGACTCAGACATACACTAGATATTGCAAATAAGGGAAACCATGGGACCTATGTTTCGTTGGGCCTGGCTTACTTCAGTTAATATAATTTTTTCCAAGCCTTTCCATTTCCTAACAAATGGGGCGATGTCATTCTTTCTGATGGAGGCATAGTATTCCATTGTGTATATATAACCACATTTTCTTGATCCATTCATCTACTGAGGGGCATCTTTGTTGGTTCCATATCTTAGCTATGGTAAATAAGGCTGCAATAAACATAGTTGTGCTGGTAGCTGTCCTAGCTGCCTTTGAACTATGATGAGATCTCAGTTCCTAAGTAGCTAGAATTACAGGTGTGAGCCATCAATGCCTAGCTATATAGTCTCTCACACACACACACACACACACATACACACACACTCATATTAAAGCTATTTTATTAAGAAATTTGAAGTAAGTCTTGCCATCCAATGACTGGTAATTTGGAGAACTATTTCCTTATGTTAATAGAAAAATATTCTTCTTTTATATTTACCTGACTTCATAATGCATGTGTTATACTAGAAATCCAGCAGAAGTCTAAAATCTATAATGTTTTCATTACTTGCAATATTAAATCATGCTTTATTATATGTATTCTTTAGTATTTTATGATAGGTCTTTTC
This sequence comes from Dipodomys ordii, assembly GCF_000151885.1. NCBI lineage: Eukaryota > Metazoa > Chordata > Mammalia > Rodentia > Heteromyidae > Dipodomys > Dipodomys ordii. The sequence continues at coordinate 1,730,788 of NW_012267229.1, read as the reverse complement.
AGCTTAGCACATAAATGGTAAAACGATACCTTGATGAGAGGCTAAAGAGATTATGTTTTCGTACTCTGAGGTAGGATCAAGCTATTTTCTTCATATATTCTTGTTGTCCTCTAAATAAATTTTTAGTTTGATTGCTAATAGTTTAAGATCACATGTATGAATCATATATATTTACATATATACATATATAATTTTCTATTGAAAGCAATTATGCTAAAACAAAATTGGATTTGAATTTGATTGTGAGCAGTAATTATACTTTTGAGCCCTGGAGTAATTCAGGTTATATACCTTTTTCTCCTATTACTCTTTATTTACCTAAACATTCTTTTTCATGTTTAGTGCTTTAAACTGTATAATATTTGAAAGCTGGTTTGTACATATCTGGGGTTTATGAATTTATCATATACTTTGTATTGTCATCTCATTGAAGAGTGCTTACTCAGAGAGATCATAGAAAAATTCCATCTGGGTATCTGTGGCTCATGCCTGTAATCCTACCCACTCAAGAGGCTGAAATCTGAAATAACAGTTTGAAACCAGTCCTAATAGACAGAACTGAATACATAGTCCAAGTGGTAGAAAGAACTTTAGCCTTGAGGAAAAAAGCTAAATGAGAACATTAGGCCTGAATTCAACTCCTGGTACTGACACAATAATCATGATCATACATACATACCTTATGTTCATTTTCATACATATTATGTCAATGTAGAGAGTTGAGAGTTTGGAAGACTAGGGAATATATATTCTTCTTTTGAAGTATAATTTATAAATGAGATTTTTCCCCACTATTATGTTTTGATATTTTTAAAGAAAGGCATGAGCATCAGAATTGTGAATTTATGTTTTCAGTAAAAAAAAGCTTAGATAAACTGATTTATTAATTTACATAATTTATTTTAGAAAATACAAATTAGTATTTGTATTTAGTATCAGGAGAGAAGAAAATGGAAACATGAAGATACACATTTTTATCAAATTATATCAGTTATACAGGGGAAGATTATGTTGAGGATATACTTCTTTGTAATAACATTGCTAAAAATACCTACTTACAGAGCCAGGTGTTGTGATGTATACCTGTAACCTTAGCCTTCAGGAAACTTAGGCAGAAGGATGGTGAGTTCCAGTTCAGTCTAGGCTATGTACTGAGGTCCCATCCCACACCCCCACCTTCCAAGGAAATACTCAATCATTTCGTGTTATTTGGTTTTGTTTGAGATTCTTTATTTCTTAGGTAACTTTGAATTTGGAATCATTATAAATCAATTCTTGTATGCTATAACTAACGGGAAAATTGAATTTTTCCTTTCTCCTCATTCACCCCAACGAAATACACAGATTGACATGGTATAGCATTTGCATAAAGTAGGTGGAACTAGAGATCATTGTGTTGAGTGAGATAAGCCAGAAGGAAATGACAAATACAAGATTTTTCTTATATATATATATATATGGACTACAGACTTAACAGCAATTATATGACATAAATGTAAAAAGGGTCAGAAGATAGTAAAGGGAATATGATAAAGTCATATATCTATATACACATACACACACATATATATTCACCCTCTGTAGTACTTTTTCCAGAGTTTAGTGGGCTTCAATATGCAACTTTCATTATACATATGATAAAACAAATATATATATGTATTTGTTATATATATATATAAAACAAATATACTCATTGCCTTACTTATGTAACAGTAATCCCTCTGCTCATCACTTTTTCAATAAGAAATATAATAAAATCTGTAAACATGTAATATATATAATATATAACCTATGTATTTAATTATATATTATGTATGTTATATAATATAATATATGTGATGAAAGTAGCATGCTGAAACCCTTTATTAAACTATGAAAGATTACAAGAGAGGGTGAGCTTGGTCATAGCACGTTGTGTGTATTATCAAAATGAAGCCCTTTTATACAATTAATTTGTATAATTAATGGATGCTTAATCTGTGTACTAGAAGAGCTGGGTGATATTGCCTTTAGTGTGTCTACTGCTTTAATTCCTTATTTCTGTTAACATTGGCGAAGAAGGTAAAAAAGGCTGTTGAAAGATAATTGGTATAAATATACCTATTGAACAACTGTGGAAGTAGAGGCTTGGGAGTCCTGAACTGAGTCAAGGAATCTATAGTGTGTGAGACTGTAGAAATGACCCCAAATGAAGTGGAATAGACCATAGAAAGAGATAACTCACAAAACTATACAAAGCCTCCAAACACTAATCTCATTAAAACCCCGAAAACCTTTCCTTGCTATCTTGCCATAGTAGAAACAGACAAACTATTTGGGCAGTATGAATGAGTAAATTTCAGTTAAGATACTCAAAGAGAATTTGCCTATATTATTACTACAGAAATACATATTCTGCATTCACTTGCAAAATTTGTCATGAGTTGGGCCTAATAGCATAGCATTAACAAAAATTCCACTTGTAAATTTCAAGTACAAAGATAGAATGCTTCAGATTTCACTGAGAAAATATACAAGTCATACCAAAAACTCACCAACAGAAATAACTTGCTGTGGCAAATGGTGGTCTAAACATTAATTCCATTTAAATATTTATAATAGGATGAAAATAATATACCTGTGTAGTTATTTTATAAATATGTTTTATGAATACATTATAAATAATAATATATAAATATGTATATCAAACATAAATATATCTACTTAATATTAATATATCTATGTAGCAAATTGTTAGTCAGTGAATTGATAAATAAAAATGAGGTTTTAGCAGATAAATAATTGCTTAATCTTGAAATGGAACCCCCAAAGATACATATATAAATATCATAAATACCAGCCAGTTGCTGGTGGCTCCTACTTGTAATCCTAGCTACTCATGAGGCTGAGACTTTTGGATTATGGTTTGAAGGCAGCCCAGGCAAGAAAGTCTGTGTCTGTAATTAAGCAACAAAAAAGTCGCACGTGGAGCTGTGACTAAAGTAGTAGAGTTCTAGACTTGGGCCAAAAAGCTCAAGGACAGTGGTGAGACCCTGAGTTTAAGCCCCACAGATACTTACACACACACTCTCTCTCTCTCTCTGCATCTCTCTCTGTCTCTCTCTCTCCCTACACACACACACACAATCACAAATATCTAATATTTTATACTTGCACAACTGACAACTAAAGTAGAAACTACACAGAATGTGGACATTGCACAGAATTCTTTGATTCCAAGGTTAGAAAATACGGTGACCCCTGCTTTCACTGTATTTGATGTCAGTATAATTTGTGGAGGGGAAGGGGAAAAACAAATCATTTAAATAGGGATACAGGTGGACCCATTGCAACTATGTCGAAAACGAACTTTACAACTTTGGTGCTAGAGGGGGGAGGGGAGGTGGGGAGGATTGGGTGCAGAGCAAGGGGAGGATAGGAAGGGATGGGAAGGAGAAACAAAGGAAGAGGCCACAATGCTTGATAAGAAATGTACTCATTATCTTGCCTGTGTAATTGTAAACTCTCTGTACAGTATTTTCACAATTAAAAAAAAAAAGAAAATATGGTGACCTATCTTGAGAGATTTCAACTTTAATGAAATTTAAAGGTGGATACCTTTTACCCACAATACTGTCATTGATAGGAGTCTCCCTTATGCAGAACTCACAGTAGAATTGTGCAAGGTTGTTTATAGTAACTTTATACAAACACCCCTGACATATAACTAAAAGTCAGTATGGGACTGTTTAAAAAGCATTATATGAGAGAGAATTTTGAAAGCACTTTTAAAATAAACATATTAATTGAAAGGAAAATATCCCCTGTATATATATACATACATATGCACATGTATACATGTATATGTATATATACTCATACCTATATATATATGTTTATATACACACGAGATAGGTCACCATATTTTCTTTAGTAAAAGGCGAAAGATTTATACAATCTGAAGAGAAACCAGAGTATAGGTCACAATATTTTCTATCACTGGAGTCAAAGAGTCCTTTGCAACTTTTACACTCTGGGTAGTTTCAGATTTACTTATTTGTCAGTGTGTAAATATGAAATATTAGATATATGTATATACATATGTATATGTACATATATAATTATAGTTCTATGATTTTTTTTTTTACTTTTTGTGATGGTATTGGATCTTGAACTCGGACCTCAAGCTTTTACATTCAAGGCTATTTGTGTACCACTTGAACCATAGCTACATTTCTGGTTTTTTGGTAGTTAAAATTGGAGATAAAAGTCTCACAGATTCTCCTGCCTGACCTGGCTTCACAATGCAATCCTCTGATCTCATCCTCCTGAGTAGCCAGGTTTACAGGAGTAAGACAATGGCACCCAGTTATAATGACAGTTTTCAAGATCAGATGAAGAGATGTGAACTATGTGAATGTTTGTATTTATGCACATTTATTTGTTATCTAAAAACACAGTTTACCCACTTTTATAGAAGGAAACAGAGGTAAACATGTCAGAGAAAGAAATGGTATTAGCTTATGAACTCTTCATTTTGTTATTTCTTGGTTGTTTTAATAATCAGATCAGAGCATACATTACCTAAGATTTTCTTTTTTTTTTTTTGGTCCGGTCGTGGGGCCTGAACTCTGGGCCTGGGCGCTGTCCCTCAGCTCTTCAGCTCAAGGCTAGCACTCTACCACTAGAGCCAGAGCGCCACTTCCGACTTTTTTCTTTTTTTGCTTATGTGGTGCTGAGGAATCGAACCCAGGGCCTCAAGCATGCAAGGCAAGCGCTCTACCACTGAGCCACCTTCCCAGCCCTACCTAAGATTTTCTAAGTAGTAGTTTCTGTAGGGTTTTTCCACATATTTATTAAATAGCAAAACCGATCAGCATTGACAATTTCAATCAGTGAGCAAAATGATTCTGCTAGGATTTTGTAAAGCCTGAGTGTTTATATCATTGAGTGAGCTGAAAATTTGAGAACTCTATCAGCTTTAATATTTCTATAGAGAGTTGTTCAGCATGCATATTCACTATTAACGCACATAAGACTACTAAGTTCAGGCTGATTCTTTTTAAGTGTCTATTCTACTCCCCCAAGAGTTGAAATAGTTTCAATATATTTTGTTTTATAAATATTTAACTTATGGTTGCTGAGGTTGAAAAAGGCAATATTCCACAAGGGTCCATTTTCCAAATGTAAGGCACGCATGAATGATTTTTTCATAGTTACAGTTTTTATGAAATATTGAGAATTTATGCATGTGAAATGTCTCATAATGGACTATTACCAACTTAAGCTATTCTTTTTGAGGTCTCCAGTGTAAAATTCAAAGAGTAGAAGCCATAGTGAATGAATATACTGTGTTTCTGGGGCTACAGAATTCTTAATATTCAAAGAAATATTATTCGCTTAGGTAGATTGGTCTAAAAGATTTTTTTTAAGCAATAGTTTAATTTTCCCTTAAACTATTCAACCTTCAAAGCAAATCCTGCCACTTTTCTTCAGCTGTTGCATTATATAGCCAGGATTCCTGTAAGCATGATATTCAATGTGTTTATTTTTGCAGAATGTATTATTAAAGTCATAGCAGAGATACTTGACATAATTTGCATAAAATCATATTTCAGTGATAAAAATTAATGGCTTGGGAATTATGAGTGAATAGGAATGAATCATTCATTTGTTAATACAAAAGAGCTTTGTTTTCTGTTTCTACCATGCTTGAACTTCAGTTACCTGGATTCTTTTCCTTTATTTGTTTATTTGCATTTATTTAAAGGCTAACGATGATTCAGTGGGCAGGGGAGTGTTTTAGGAATGTCTTTAACCTTAGCCTCATCATAGAAAGAGTTGGCGCTTGTCAGAGTTGGTGCTTTAATAGCCCCTCTACAGCTTGACAGTGTTCTAGTGATTCCATTAGCAGCTATGAGATGGAGGTTTAATGTCTTTGCCATTTGGGGATCTGACAGGTCTGAAACTTAGTATTCATTTTGTCCCCTTTGAATTTCATCTGCTCATCCATGCTTCTAAAAGTGAAATAAAAAGTCAGTCCTTGTTCTTGCTCTTGCAGAAGCAATTGTCGATTTTATGAGGAAAACAATGAACATGTCACCCTGGAATTGGCAGAAGGGATGAGGAGGGAGTATATAAATTGTCTTTTTTTGGGTGCCAACTGTTGTGTACCAGAACTGTTTATATTACTAAAATCCTCTGGTTGTAAGTTATGTAAATTGCATTTTTTCTTGAAACTATGTTTTATGGTGGAGAGAGGGACTGGGGAATGTGTATTAAATCTGAAATGGTCTCATGCTTAAATACAGCAATGTGGTAGACAGTTAATCTTCCAAACAGATAGTGGATATATGTAACTGCTTTATTGCCCTCGACATATGTCTCTCCATAATTATTCTGCTTAGACCTTGGGATGAGCTAAGGGTTCAAGAATTGAATTAGCTCAGTACAGGTTTTAGGGGTTTTTTTTGGATTAAACAGAAGGTATTAGAAGAAAAACAACACATGAACTTGTATAATAGCAAGTCCTAGGAGAGCAGATGTTGGAGAAGTTTGATGAAAATGCAGTGCCAGTCCACCTTGGCATATCTGAAATTGGAGAACTTTCTAAGGAGACTTGCAGGATATGCTGTATTTTTGTTCCTAGTTATTTGGTTGTGACCTGTGCGAGTGGCATCTAGTGACTGGGTGACAAAGGACTTTTTAGTTTCCAGAACTGTATTCTAAAGCGATTGCAACTTTTTCCCACCAGTTAGGGAATAATGAGCTTGATACGTTAGTGGGAAGGGTCAGGAAAATCAAAGATGCACAAAGAAAATCAAATCAATATTTGAAACTGTTATTCTAATCAAACTATTCAAAGATTTGCTTTGCCTATTTCCAGTTCTCCAAGGGTATGTATAATGCTATAACACATATAACGGAGATGGAAATGGTTGACTTGGGAGCAGCAAGTCTATTTCGTGGATTATGTAGTGTTTTATTGGGGAGGACTTAATATGCTTTGGGAGGTTCATTAATTTGAGAAGATCATTAGTTTACTTATCATTCGATAAATCTAATTCCTCTACATTAATACCTGCAGTAAAATATTGTATGACCATGATGTTCTCTGTTCAGAAGTTAGTCTGGATTAGAAACAGCTAGAAGGAATGTGGTCTGGAGAGGACAGAGATGTGAAGGGGGTGGGGTGGTGGTAAAGCAAGTTGCCCTAGAACGGAAATCTGATATTTGGAGGAGCCAGAGAGTTCCCTGAAGGGGCTTAATTTAGGAGCTTTGTAATCCATCACACCTTCCCTGAATTAATGCATGCTTCAACAGCCCTCATTAATTATATATAAGTTATGACAGACCCTGTTCACTGTAATTGTCTACTTGGATCATAGTTTGTGAACAACTTTTAGTTACAGTACTCACCATATTAACCAAATTTGGATCCATATAAATCATTTAGTTCGTTTCCATCCAAACTCTATTTATAAGCATATATATATATATATATATATGACTATACGTATATAGACATGTAGTCATACATTGCAGAAGCATGCTTTAGTCAAGAATGGACCAGAGATAATGGTGGTTCTGTAAGCTATGATGAAGCTTAAAAACTCCAATAATTGAGTATTTTTTCCATAGCTATTCTGTATTTAGGTATATAAATTCCATTGTTTTACAACTGCTTACACTTATCTGTATATTAATAGGCTTAACAGATTTGTAGGTCAGGAGCAATAGGTTTATTCCATTCATTCTAGGTTTATAGTAGGGCATACCATCTACATGTGTGAAAGTATACTCCATAATGTTGGAGTAGTGATGAACATTGCCTAATTAGGAATTTCTCAGACCGTGATCCTCTCACTAAGTTACATGTGACTGCACATATGTACAGGTGTGTATATATATGAAATGCATATACATATGATTGCACATGTACAATGACAAGTATATGGAAATCTGTCCTTAAAATCAGGTGACACACTTCCATAACTATCTGCAATGTCTTGCACAGGGCTTGCAGCTTTGCCTGTCCTTAGCTCTGGGCTCAGTAGAGACAGCTATATCTAGCTTGCTGATTCCACGTGGTCTTAGAAGATATACATGCTTTTTCTTTTTATATATGTGATTCATACCTTCCTCATAGTTGAGAAATAATCTGGGCATCTGAATTATTTTTCTCTTCTTTCCTGCTTCTTTAGAATGCAAACTTACTGACATTTTCTCTGTCTTTTTTTTCCTATGTGATTTTCTCAAATCACAGGCTTGATGCTTTCATTTCCATTTCTTAGAAAGCATTGATAGATCCTTCCTGTGTGAAAAGTGAGCAAGGGCCTCCTAGCATGACATTCAAAGGCTGCTGTACCCTGAATGTGTCATACTTTCTTGCCTTTCTTTTCTTTTTGAAGCTAGTACTGGGGATTTAGCTCAGTGTCTCATGCCTCCCCTTGGCTTTTCCACTGAAGGCTAGCACTCTACCAGTTGAGCCACACTACCACTCCTGGCTTTATGGTGGCTAATTAGAAATGAGTCTCAGGGACTTTCCTTCTCAGGCTGGCTTTGAATCTTAATCCTTAGATCTCAGCCTCCAGAATAGGTAGGATTACAAGTGTGAGTCAAAGCTTCTGAGCTATGCTATATACTTTCTTTAGTGCCATCTTTATCAGGCAAGCTAGACTCTGCTGGTGCTTCACAAACCTTGTGTCTCTTGTGAGCTCTTGCTTCCTTATTTCCTTTAATTCTACCTGAAATGAGACTGGTCCTTGATTACTTGGTGATCATCACAATCAGATTCTCCCCTTGTAAGCACATTGGATTTTGTCAATTGATTATGCACTTTCAATAACTACCTAAAATTATGGCTGTGTACATACCTATAGTTGGTGTTGATTTGAAACTCCTACAGGATGGGGTACACTTTTTATATCTATATGCAAAGGTGAATAGTAGACTGTGATCAGGTATACACTTGGACAGGAAGCAAGAATCTCAAAACAACTACTGAATAAAAGGGCTAAAAGTGTGGCTCAGCAATGAAACACCTGCCTAACAAGTACATGGTCATGGGTTCAAATCTTAGAACTGACAAAAGTTATGCCAAAACATAAATCACATTTATATATAAATATGATGAGTAGTAATAAAAATATAGTTTGGTTTGGCATAAAATTTTAAGGGGTAAGCCACGCTTATGCCTGGCATCCTAGCTACTTAGGAGGCTAAAATCTGAATATCATGCTTCAAAACCATTGGAGCCAAGAAAGTCCATGAGCCTCTTATCACCAATTAACCGCCAGAAAATTGGAAGTGGCACTATGGCTCAAAATAATAAAGTGCTCGCCTTGAGAAGAAAAGAGCTTAGGGACAGCACCCAGGCCCTGAGTTCAAGTCATGACTGACAAAAAATAAAAATAAATAAAAATAATTAAGTGGTGAACTGGATTCAAGTGCAAAATTAGAATAGAATATATTTTTATCAAGACAGTATGACTATTTCAATCAAGCAGCCACAGAAGTATTTGAATGAGAAACAAAGTGTTATTCTTCCTTAATTTTTTAATCCATTATCCAATCATAATATATGGGTCACAAATGACAAAAGCCTTTTGAAGTGTCCTGGAGCTTTCAAACAAGACACAATGACCTCTTTGTTGAAAAAGTTAAGTTTCTCAGGAGAGCAAAGTAAATGCATTTTGTTGCCAAAGATAGGGGAAATCACCCAAATCCTGGAGACATAATTCAGTTTTGTACTCTTTGTTCAAAAAGAAATCAAGTAAATGCCACACTGTGACTAAGATGATTATAAAACCAATCACAAATTTAATGATGAATTTTATGTTAAGAGATGGCATAATGAGTTCTCGAAGCAAGACTGCACCAAATGAACACCCCTGGAATCTTTCTTCTCTGTGGAAAAGAAATTACTATCTCGGAACAAGCTAGTAGATAATTTACTGTAGAACCCACTGGTTATGTACAGGATGTTAACTAGGCTTTTAAGTATTCTCAACTTAGTATGTAATACAAGCTTTTACCTATGTACTATGCATCAGGAAGAGAAACACAACTATGCATCCTACATGGTACTGGAAATGCAATCTGTAGGAACTGAGATGATTCTGTCATCTGGGTTTCTAGGATACACCCTGGGAAAGATACCCTGGGGTTGGGAATGTTGGGTGAAACCGCATGTGCAGCAAAGAAACTTTGCCACCTATTGCTGAATCTACACATGGTATGTGATAGTCAGCACTTAGATCCCTGATACTGATTTGGTGTTGAAGGAAGTAGTCAAATTATATTAACCATGAATATGAGTTTTTGCAACTTGTTTCCTGTATTTCCAGAATAAGGTTCTGCTTTTCCATACTGAAATTCACCAGCTAATAGAAAGATGAGTGATCACACACCTTTCCTTTCTATTTAAAAGGCATGTTTGTTTATATGATAATAATAATACAAATAAAGACCATTTTGTTTCATATTTTTGGTTGGAGTGACATTGTCCACAATATATCTGGTATTCTTAAGAGCCTAAACATACCACTTCTGGATAGAACCATTTTATCTCTAATACCCCTCCATATCTGAAAAAAAACACTAAACATTTCCCACTATTCCTGGTGACAATGATTAATTTTAAACCGGCCTTCTACAATATACTGTAAATGAAGACTAAGGAATGGAATGAACTGGGTATGAAACATAAACTTTTTCAAGCAACCATTACAAGACATTTTAATCAAGATTAAAAATGATGTCAGTCACAATATTCAATGTACATATGCGAGAATGGAATCAAGTAAATTGAGGATGGGTGAAGTTGGGAAAAGTGGGAGAGAATGATGCAATAGTGATATATGACAAGATGTATTGTACTCACACAAACTGGTATATTGAATGGAAACCCCTTGTACAACTACTTAAAGGTAATTTTTTAAAAAATTACTTAAAAATGTGCCAAAATAGCTTTCCTATGACTAACATGAAGCTATTTTGAGTTTTATTTTATATTAATGTTTCATATGTCTATAATTTAGCTAAAAGAGAGCATTTGCATTTATACCTAATGTTCATTAAATAAATAAGATTGTTTCAGGTAGTAAAAATTCAAATAAACAATATCATTAACATTTAAGTACTAGTTTTGGGAAACTTCAATTTGTTTATAATAAGTTCTTTATCATCTAAGCATACTTAAATAGGACAAAGAATGTTGAAAATATTTATGTAACAGCAACAAAGCAATTAAACACATAGGTTATAACTTACAATTTGAAGCTTTCCAAAGTGATTTATTTATATCCATCCTTAAATTTTGAGCTTTAAATTCACAGAGCTTTGATTCATTGGGAAACTTGAGGAAAAAAAATAGCTTATCTCATAAACTGATTCCATCTTCCAAGTAAAGAATATTATTTACTCTGTTTCATCTTTCCCTTGAGGAATGTATATTTTATTTTTTCTTAATTTTCATGATTGAATGCTTTGATACAAAGAATATAAAGTATCTAGAAATCTTGGTTTTATATCAGTCTTTTTACCCCAAAATTATTTGTGCTGAGTCTTCTGATTCTTATTGCATTTTTGGAATATTTTTTTAGTAGTGATAATGGAAATAGAGGCCTACTTTTTTTTCTTTGTTTGTTGTTGTTGTTGTTTGTTTTCGGTTGTTTTTTTTTTGCTTTTTTTTATTGTGACAATACCATATAGAGGGGTTACAATTACATGAGCAAGGTAATGAGTACATTTCTTATCAAGCATTGTTGCCTCCTTTGTTTTCCCTTCCATCCCTTCCCATGTCCCCCCCTTCCCCCCCCACTCCCTTAACCCCTCCTCCTCCTCCCCACCAGGTCCCTCTCCCTCCCCCGCCCCCCGCCCCGGGATCCCCTCTTCCCCGCCGCCCCCCGCAAAGTTGTAAAGTTTATTTTTCGACATAGTGTCTTGTACATCTCATTGTTGCAATGGGTCCACCTGTATCCCTATTTAAACAATTTGTTTTTTCCCTTTCCCTCTACAAATTATACCAACATCAAATACAGTGAAAGCAGGGGTTATACTGTGGGGGAGGGACACATAAAACAACAAAGAAATCATCTTATAAATATGTTAGAAACAATCGCAAGAAAGAAAAAAAACATTTGAATCCTTATCTTGGGGTTCATTTTGCCTAATATCGACTTATCTGATCATTTCTGCTTGTTTCAGACATATACCAGTTATTGTAAATAAGGGAAACCATGGGACCTATGTTTCTTTGGGTCTGGCTTACTTCACTTCATTCTTTCCTAGTCTTTCCATTTCCTAACAATTGGGGCAATGTCATTCTTTCTGATGGAGGCATTAAATTCCATTGTGTATATATACCACATTTTCTTGATCCATTCATTTATTGAAGGGCATCTGGGTTGGTTCATATCTTAGCTATGGTAAATAATGCTTCAATAAACATAATCATGCTGATAGCTTTAGTATGGTCTTGTTTTGATCATTTGGGTAAATGCCCAAAAGTGGGATTGCTGGGTCATGTGGAGTCTTGAAGGGAACCCTGCTGCATTGTTGGTGGGAGTGTAAACTTGTTATTTGTTGTCTTTTAATTCCTAGTTCCTCCTTGGTCTACAGACAGTAAATTCATATAAAGTTGTGACTGGATATATTTAAAACAAATTCAGTATTTCTTGTTCATAACAATAAAGAAGATATCAAAGTACAATCAAAGCACAACTAAAGCACGACATAATAATACAAGATCCTCATATTTCATTGATTAAGAAATATTTTAATCAAAGAAATAATCTCTTAATTTTGTTACTTGTATGGGCATTTTTCTCCTTTACTGCTTCCTTTGTATAGCAATTTTTATTTATATACTTGGTTTTTTTAATTAAAAAAAAAACACAACTACTGAGAAAGAAGGAAAACTATTCACCTTTTATTCAAAACCATGAAAGACCAATAGTCACCTTGAGATACCAACCTTATTAATTTGGTTTTGAGAAGACAAGCCAAAAATGATCATATGCTGTCATTTAAAGTATACATTTGTTTCTGATTTTGCCATTGGCTAGTCATTCTGACTTGAAATGTTACCGTTTTAATCATTGACAGCCAGTTTATATGATTGCCTTTGCTCCATTTATGGACCAGTGCTGCTCCCTACATTTGAGAGCAGAATAACCCTTGACTGCCCTTTTGTAAATAAATCATATCTTAATGCTCTTGAAATTGGAGCATTCCCCAGGAGAGCAACCTGTAAATCACAGTGGGAGAAAGTCAGTCTAACCCCAGAGGCTTGTGCTCCAAATGGCCTAGTCAAGTTGAATCAAATGCTTTATTTCAGAGTTTTAATTCATAGTACTTTTCCCTTCTTTCCAACTGGTGCTTTCATCTTAAAATGACAGAGATTGAGTATTAAATTGCTGTTGCATAATTTTCCTTATCTCTCTGCTGTAGACTGGGATTGATTGAAAGTTCAGATTTTATGAAGACTTTTGCATAGGAGATTTTGAAATATGGGGAAACACATTATTTCTGCAAAAAATAACGTGTGTGTGTGTTTGTGTGTGTGTGTGTGCAAGTGTAACATTGCTATAAAATCTATTACATTTCTATGCCAGGGCCTTTGTTTTATTACAAATAAATATTATCATTATTTTGTGATACTTTTCCTTTTTTATAGTTTTTTTTAGTAATATCTATGTAAATTTCTTTTTTCTTTTTTCTTTCTTTTTTTTTTTGTTGGTCATGGGCCCTGAACTCTTGGCCTGGGCACCTTTGCTGAGCTCTTCAACTCAAGGCCAGTACTCTACCACTTGAGCTACAGTGCCACTTCCGGTTTTCTGGCAGTTAACTGGAGATAAAAGTCTCATGGACTACTTTCCTGGCTGGGCCAGCCTCGAATTGTGATCCTCAGATCTCAGCCTTCTTAGTAGCTAGGATTATAAGTGCGAGCCACTTGTGCCTGTCTATGTAAATTTCTCACCCCCTTAATTCCTCAAAATTTTCTTTGTTTTCTTTATTTCTTTTTTTAGGTTAACTTATTTTATTTATTTATTTTTTTAATGGATACCTTATCTTTATTTTTGTGAGAATACTGTACAGAGGAGATTGTGAAAATACTGTACAGAGAGGTTACAATTACATGGGCAAGATAATGAGTACATTTGTTATCAAGCATTGTAGCTTCCTCCTTTGTTTCCCCTTCCCATCCCTTCCCGTCCTCCTCCCCCGCCCCCCCAACTAGTCCTCCTCCCCCCTACCCCCCACCAAAGTTGTAAAGTTCCTTTTCGACATAACGACTTGTACATCTCATTGTTGCAATGGGTCCACCTGTATCCCTA
>NW_012267229.1:1715363-1716417 GCF_000151885.1 Dipodomys ordii | reverse complement strand
AGTTCGTTTTTTGACATAATGTCTTGTACATCTCATTGTTGCAATATGTCCACCTGTATCCCTATTTAAACAATTTGTTTTTTCCCTTCCCCTCCACAAAGTATAACAACATCAAATACAGTGAAAACAGGGGTTATACTGTGGGGGAGGGACATACAAAGCAACAAAGAAATCATCTTATAAATATGTTAGAAACAATCGCAAGAAAGAAAAAAAAAACATGTGAATCCTTATCTTGGGGTTCATTTCACCTAACATCAACTTATCTGACATTGCCCCATTTGTTAGGAAATGGAAAGACTTGGAAAAAATTATATGAAGTGAAGTAAGCCAGGCCAAAAGAAACACAGGTCCCATGCTTTCCCTTATTTGCAATAAATTTTATTTTATTATTTTAATATGTTTTTACTGTAAAAATACTGTACAGAGGAGTTACAGTTACATGAGTAAGATAATGAGTACATTTCCTATTGAGCATTGTTACCTCCTCCTTTGTTTTTCCCCTACCATCCCTTCTCTCCCCACTCCCCAACTCCTCCCTTCGTCCCCCCTCAAGTTGCAAAGTTCATTTTCAACATAGTGTCTTGTGCATCTCATTGTTACAATGGGTCAACCTGTATCCCTATTTAAGCATTTTGTTTTTTCCCTTCCCTTCCCCAAATTAGAAAAGTGTATATACAAGATGCAGGGCACTGGAATCAAATACAGTGAAAACAGGGGTTATACCATGGGGGAAGAACATACAAAAGAAACAAAAAAAAATCACAGAGTACATTATAAGTACATTAAAAACAATAGCAAGAAAAAAAACCCACTTATGTCCCTGTCTTGGGGTTCATTTCACTTAACATCATCTTATATGGTCATATGTGCATAGCTTTTAATCTTTTCTGCTTGTCCTCAACTTATGGTAGTTATTGAAAATAAGGGAAACCATGGGACCTATGTTTCTTTAGGCCTGGCTTACTTCACTTAATATAATTTTTTCCAAGTCTTTCCATTTCCTAACAAGTGGGGAAATGTCATTCTTTCTGATGGAGGCATAGAATTCCAG
>NW_012267229.1:1707242-1714303 GCF_000151885.1 Dipodomys ordii | reverse complement strand
TTCTTTTTTGCTTATGTGGTGCTGAGGAATCGAACCCAGGGCCTCAGGCATGCAAGGCAAGCGCTCTACCACTGAGCCACCTTCCCAGCCCCTGTTTACTGTTATTTTTCACCATTATTTCATCAAAATTTTGTTGTTGTTATTGGTTGTGGGGCTTGATCTCAGTGCCTAGGATCTGTCCATGAGTCTCTTTGTGCTCAGGGCTAGCACTCTACTACTTTGAACCATGGTAGCACTTCCAATTTTTCAGTAGTTAGCTGGAGATAAAGAATCTCACAGGGACTTTTTTGCCCAGGCTAGCTTCAAACTGTGATCCTCAGATCTTACCCTTCTGAGTAGCTAGGATTACAGACATGAGCCACTGGTGCCTGGCCTATTTCATCAAACTTTTATAGGTTGTTCTGGGCAATTACATTAAACTTACAGCTTACAGGCTAGGTGGGAACTCTACCATTTGAGCCACTTCTTTATCAGTTCTTTTTGCTAGGTAACTAGAGAGGAAGGCTCAAAGACTTTCCTGCCCAAGATGACTTTGAACCTTGATTCTCCAGGGTCTAAGCCTTTTGAATAGCTACGATTACAGATAAGCATGAGCTGTTAGTGGCCAGGTGATTTGGCTTTTTATAAGAACCTCCATTCTGGTTTGTATACATCTTTTCTTCAAAATAAATGCTGACAGGGAGAGACAGAAAGAGAATGATAAGAGAATGCACAAGAGCCCTCTTCCTCTTTTTATAAAGGTACTATGAATTCCGTGGTTGTGAGGGTCACACCCTCATATCCCTATCTAAGCCAAACTACTTTCCAAGTCCACCTTTAAAGACCAACAGCAAAGGAACAAAGTTTTATTGTAATGAAATAAAGAGAAACACAAACTTTGAGCTCCTAACAAAGGTCACTAGGAACATAGGCCATTAGTGTTGAATGATGTTTTGGTAATCCATGTGTGTGTTAATTATTTGTACCTTTATGGCAACCCTTAAAAGAAGCTTAAGTCAGTATTGGCTAGCAAAATCCAGGTTTGTGCTTGAAACCTCTATAGGCTGCCCCACACCACCCCCCAGCGCTGGTCTAACTGAACTGGTGACAGGCATTGTTAGATTTAGACAATATAAGAAAGAGGTCTGGATTTTTTTTTTTTTTTGCAGCAGCAGGTGTTCATTATCTATATTCCCCCATAGATGTGGCTGTCAGTGCATTCTAATGTCTCCTTTCTTCTTTTTCACCTTTAGGAACAGAGGCAGTAAGACTCTGTCTTTTCCACTACCACTTGACATGGGCCAGCGAGCTGTCTGTACTCTGTCTGCCTCACCTCCCCCCCCCCCACGCCCCACCCCCGCCCGGCCGTTAGGAACACATTGTGTACAACTTTAGTCCCAGGATGAATGTGAATGTCTCCTCACTTTATTTTGAGGATAGAAGAAAGCTCCCTCTGCAGTGGTAACCATGAGAATGTGCTGATACTTCTGTACAAATGGCCTCAAATGAATTTGGATGTGATTTTCAAGTATGTCACTATTAACTTGCAGGTTTCTTTTCTGAACTCATCAAGTAGGCATCTCTTCCTCTTCATTAAAATGAATTCAGATTACACTATAAAATTATGGTTACAATAGTATCAATAACAGTGATACTGACAGTACTCATAATTGCATATATAAGGGTCAACAGATGTTTTACCGATACCTATCTTATCCCCCTCAGAAGCCTCACAGGATGCTTACCTGTTGATGTTCCTGATTTCACCCAGAGGAAAATTGTGTTCCCCAGAGATATTCAGTCCACCTCACAACATTTCACAATGTAGGAGGAGGCGTGGTAAATAGAGCCATTCAAGTACAAATCTTTTAACTCCACCTTAACAGAAGAAATATGATAGTGAGAATAGAGAAGAGGTCAGTAATAATGCATCCAATTTGCTTTTTGAGGTTCATTCTAATAAATGTCCTTGGTTGTGAGTCATCTGTTTACAAAGAGAATGGAAATAGCATACTCAGTTCCTGAAGTGTCATTCATTTCTTAAAGAGAAGCTATCACGGGCTTCTCTGTTTTATTCAATCTCTAATTCTGAAATCTCATGATAAGATCATTAACTTGTTAAGTAGACTGCAAAGTAGGCATTAATAGACTAGGAGATGATTTAAGAGCTTGAGACGTTCACTTGTAGCATGACAAGGAGGAGTGTATTAATTCACATTTGCCAACAGGAAATCTGACCATGTTGACCATGCTTTTCTTTTTCTCTCCTTTCTTTTTCTTGCAATGCAATGTACATCCCCCCCCCTTCACATTTAGAGGCCAGGATCTGCAGCACATTTGTTTTTCTACCCTCAAAATTAAAAAGAAAAATTTCATTTTAATGTTATTTATGTATAGAGATTGAACACAATATTCAAACCACTTGTATGGGTTTAATTTTATTATTGTTGAGTCTTTATTAATCACAGAATATAATAAGATTTGTTTTCTCCTATTTCTTATTTTTTGTAAAGCAGTGGCAATGGCTTGGGGACAATGTATGTTTTATTATATAAGGAATATAGGAACTTTTGGTAAAAGTCTTCTTCCTCCTTTCTCCTGACTTAGAGTCAGCCAGTCTTTGCCTTTCTTGCTCTTGTATAGAGATATATTTTTTCCAGACTTATGTCTCTGGAAAGCTTATATAAGTAGGAATTCAACTAAAATAATATATACTATATTATAACTTGAGTTTTAATAATATGCAACTCTATGAATTGACATACAACTACAGTGATAAAATACAGAGGATAAAATCAATGGTTATATTGTAATCCATTTTTTGAAAGATAAGAAAAAACATGGTTTATTTTAGGGGAAGTGAAATGGAAGGAGACTGCCTTTCTTTCATAAAGACTTATTATGTAAGGAGATTGATTGGTTGGCTGATTGATACGGGAGAGTGAATTTTATCTCTGCCATACAGGCACTGGGTGGTCTTGCTTCCACGTCCTAAGATGTGGTTATAGCATTAGAGAAATGTTACAGCACTTATACCTGCAGATGCATAACCGTCTATTCAAGTCAAGCAACATACTGTTGGAGAGCAGAAAGAAAAGTCTGTATTGTAGCTGATGGCACTGAGAGGGTCGGACACTGGGATGTGTGATGCTGATTTGCCCAAGAAAATACTGAAAAGAGAGATATTTTAAGAAGATGAAATATATTACCGTGATACTGTAGACAGAACTTCTAGAGTTCTTTTACAAACTAAGAAGCTCAATGGCTTAATAAAAACAAGGGTACATGGGAGACACAGTTAAGAGTTATATTAAAAAGCTAAGTGGAAGATGATAAACAGGAAATCACTGGATACTCTGGTGAAGTCCCAGCCACATTTTAAGATTATGTGAATCTCTCAGTATTTCATCAGGGTGTATACACTGGGATGATTGAAAAACTATGAAAAGAAAGACGTAATAAAGAGGCTCCTATAATTGTCTAGAGTACCATTAAAAAATAAAAGAAGGAAAGGAAAGACTCTGGTGGCTCACGCCTGTAATCCTATCTACTCAGGAGGCTGAGATCTTAGGATCATGGTTTGAAGCCAGCCTGGATAGGAAAGGCCATGAAACTCTTACCTCCAGTCAATTACCAAAAAAGCCAGAAGTAGAGCTGCGGCCCAAGTGGTAGAGCATTAACTTTGAGCAAAAGAAGCTCAAGGACAGCTCCCAGGTCCTGAGTTTAAGCTCAGAAAATGAAGGAAGGGAGGAAGGGAGGAAGGGAGGGAGGGAGGGGGTAAGGGAGGGAGGGAGGGAGGAAAGGAATGAAAGAGAGAGAGATGGAGACAGAAAGAGAAAAAGAAAGAAAAAGAGAAGGAAGAAAAAAGAAGGAAAGAAAGAAAATATAACCTTGGACATTGACAGTGGAGTGGGAGAGAAGGCAAATAACTAAATTAGTTATTTGATGTGGAGGTTGTAGACAGTGATCATAAAAATTGTTAACTGACAAGAACTGGCACAAGTGTAGGAGACTGATGAAAGATTTGTTCAGAAATTCATCTATATTGTTATTGCCTATCAACGTAGGCACAAACCTGTTTTTATTTGTGCTCATACATCTGTATGAGTGGTAAGAGATCATGCTGTGGGGCTGGGATGGTGGCTCAGTGGTAGAGTGCTTGCCTTACATACATGAGGCCCTGGGTTCAATTCCTCAACAACATATAAGCAGAAAAAGCCAGAAGTGGCTCAGTGGTTCTAGTGGTAGAGCACTTGCCTTGAGCTGAATTGCTGAAGGATAGAACCCAGGCCCAGAGTTCAGGCCCCACAACTGACACACAAAAAAAGAGATCATGTAGAGATGCAACCCTGGTTCAACTAATACCTTTGGTTTCCTTAGCCTCAGTTTCTCCCTGTGTGAAGTGGTGATTATAAAAGTAATCTCATGTGACTCTTATGATGACTATAGGGGTTAGTGTAGGAAGCAAGCCTGGATATAATAAATAATGTTGGATAAAAATTATTTATTGTCTCTAAAAATTTTATCTATCTACCTTGATCTAATCTCTGGCACAACATTATTCGACTTTTTTTGGACATCAGTCTACTATTGGACAAATGAATTAATATTAGATAGTCCCTAGAGTTCTATTTGTTGAATCATAGTTAATCAATACTTAGATATTGAATACCCACATGCACTAGGCCCTTGGGCCTTTGGATCTGAGGATGTATCGGGAAGACAGAAGTCAGATATCCAATAGATAAACACAAACTAATAACTATATGAAGTATATGGTCAATTTATTTTAGAAACTAAGAATATTAGTGGCATCTCTAAGAGGAGAGAAGGTCAGAGAGGTGCTGCTTAGATGGCTAAGTGAAAGTAGGTGTTGGTGGTCAGTGGTTTTTTGTTTGCTTGCTTGTTTGTTTTTGCCAGTCCTGGAGCTTGAACTCAGGACCTGGGCACTGTCCCTGAGCTTCTTTTGCTCATGGCTAGCACTCTACCATTTGAACCACAGTGCCAATTCTGGCTTTTTCTATTTATGTGGTACTGGGAAATCGAACCCATTGTTTCATGCATGGTAGACAAGCATTCTACCACTAAGCCACATTCCCAGCCTGGTGGCCAGTGTTTTGAGATAACTTTGGATAGAGTGATTGAAAATGGGAATCACAGAGACTAGGAGCACTATGACTAGGAGAAGATTGGTGGAAGTAATGAAAATAAAGCCATTGTGGCTGCAGGAAAGAGAATGAGAGTATTGTGAGAGGAGTGTGGGAAGAAGGTTAGGTAGACATTCTTTGACAATGTCTAGTCAACCAAATTACATAGACAACAACACGTAATTTCAGATGTTTGTTTAGAGGGAGGAAAAAATAACGTTTTGTCATAATAAGCATAATATAAGCATATGCAACCTTCTATAGGCATGTATTTCATTACCCATTAAGGCCTTTACTTTTAATTTAATTTTCTTTGCTGAGTATCAAAAAATCCATTAGTCTTGAACATTTGAAATTAGTTCAGTTTTTAGTATTATGAGCCATCAAAAATATACTTCAGAAATGGCCTTATGAAAGTAATGATGCTGAATGTAAGTTAAGGAAGTGTGGAACTTTCCACCATCAACCCTCTAGTTCCAACATCCCCTTTTCTTCCAGTTACAAACAGACATAATCTAAATTAAACCACACCATTGCGATTCAAATGAAACTTCTTCAAAACAAGCCTATTAACAATCTCTAATTATAGAAATTTCAGAGCTCCCACTGTCAAGGGAACTATTTGGTTGACATGTCCAACATGCCACCTGCTAGCCAAAGTAGTTCACCTGAATATCTCTTTCTCTCTAACTATTCAGCACACACAAACTAGTGGTTCACAGAGGCTTTTCCACCTGCCTGCCCACTGCTTCCGAGGGAGGTGATCATCCCAGCCAGGTGTCATGCTAGCAGGAGATCCTGCATTATTAATAGACATCAGTGGTAGAGATAATTAATTATATAGTTTTCAGCCTATCAAGTTATGCCAAGCAACTGGGACATTTCAAAAGGAATGCAGATGAAATGAATGTAGGTTTATATGCTCTTATTTGAGGTTACTCTGGTTTGACTCAGTCTTTGTTGGGAGGATTTTACAAGATTAGTGGCCATCTTCCAGTGCCTTGGCTGCTCTCAAGGACCTTTGACCCCCTGTCCGCTGCCAGCCACATGAAAAAACACAGCTTTTGTTAGTACTGGGATCTGAGAAAGGGCGAGATGATCCACAAAGCCTTTTAAGTTTGCCCATTTATGATGCTTGAGCTAGCCATATACTTCGGTGTTTGTTTAGAATGATAAAATTAAAAACCCTCTCCTTTTAACGAATAACACTTCTGACACCATATGTGGTGGTTTTCCATCTAATTCCCTATGAATACCAACCAGGTATGCTACTTAATTACATTCTCACACTACCCAGAATTAGTGCAAGTTTCATAGGTCAAAGGGTTGGTTCATAAGACTGTTTGGTTTCAGATGTCAGTCACAAATTCTGGGCCTTCCTTTCTTAAAAATGACTTGCCTACGAATTGGCTATGAATTCCCATGGTCTTTCCTCAGGATTGGTTATTTCCTGTAATAACTCACAGATGTCAGGAAAATACTCATCTACTTTACTTATTACAAAAGGCATGATATAAGGAGTAGATGTGCATTCAGATGAAGAGCTGTGCCAGGCAAGGTGTGGAATGATCCTGGATGTAGGAGTTTGTCTCCATCCTCCCTCTCCATACATGGATGCTTTCATCAACTCAGATCTCCAAATTCTATACTTGACAGATTTTATTATGGTGGCCTCATTACGCAGATATAATCAGTTTTTAACTCAGTTCCAGCGGATAGGGCATGGCTGGAGCTGACACTTTCAAGCTTTTAATCATTACTCGATCTTTATGATGACCAGCGCTGCCAGAGCTCATTGAAAGTTGCCCAATTAAGACTAAAGATTTGGGAAATGCTACAGTTTAAGAACTCTGTGTCAGCAAATAGATTCTAATATTAAAAATTAGGGGGAACAGACCTATAGCCATCTAATCTTCAATAAGGGAGCTAAAAAAA
>NW_012267229.1:1703762-1707192 GCF_000151885.1 Dipodomys ordii | reverse complement strand
CCCAAATGATCACAAACAAGACCATACTAAAGCTGCCAGCACAACTATGTTTATTGCAGCATTATTTACCATAGCTAAGATATGGAACCAACTCAGATGCCCCTCAGTAGATGAATGGATCAAGAAAATGTGGTGTATATAAATGCAATGGAATTCTATGCCTCCATCATAAAGAATGACATTGCCCCATTTGTTAGGAAATGGAGAGACTTGGAATAAAAATGTATTAAAAAAGTAAGCCAGGCCCAAAGAAACATAGGTCCTATGGTTTCCCTTTTTTGCAATAACTAGTATATGTCTGGGAAGCCAGAAAAGGTCAAAAGCTACGTACATATGACCAGATAACATGATGTTAAGTGAAATGATCCCCAAGATAGGGACACAAGTAGTTTTTTCTTTCTTGCTATTGTTCAAAATTTTCTTATACTCTATCTTTTATCCTGTTGCAAAGAGGATGAAACATTTCTTCTCATCCATGTCCAATAGTGACATAAGCTGGTTTCCCTGGTTGGTGTGAATGAGCAACATTTCACCAGCCCAAAGCAAATGGTTTCAGGACATGAGGAGAAGCAACAAAGACTTCTATACTGTTGGATACTTCTTCACAACCCAGTTTCCTTTTTTGTTCATCTTTGCTTATAGATGAGTAAGGTGAAGCATCAGCAGGAGCTATTCACACAACTGGTAGTGACTAAGAAGATTCTGAGTGAAGTTCAGGCCTGACTGGTAAGGTTGACAATGATTGGAAAAGCCCTCCCAACTCCACAATGAAACCCTACCCACCTTGTACAAGAGAGTCGGATGACGTTGTAGGTTACACCATTTCTCTTAGCTCTGGTTCCCATAGTAAAGTAGATGACTTAAAACAGGAAGGTATTTCTAAGAGGTCTGGAGTCTTGAAGCTCAATGTCTGAATGCCAGCCAGCATGGCTGGATTGTGATGAGGGCTCTGTATGGTTGCAGATGCCATCTCACATGGTGGAATGAGAGGGAGCAAACTCCTTCATCGTTTGTATAAGGCACTAATCCCACTGGTGGTGACTAAGTCCATGTTTCTGGACTAAGTCACCCTCCCCCAAAGGCTCCCTCTCCTAATATCATGGCATTGAACATTAAGATTTCAATATGTGAATTTTGGAAGAATGTGAACATTTAGCCCACTGCACTCTTCTCTAAGGAAAGGTTTTATTTTTCTGTTTTTAATTTTTTTTAAAAAAAAGAACAAGCAAGGAAAATAGTAGCAAAAGATAACAGGAATTAATGGGAGATATATTAAGATGTCAGAAATGACAGCTGTCATTGCTGCATAAAAAAGAGTCTTATACTGACAGTAGGTAACTAATAGATGTTGCCTGAAGAACATAATTTATCAGATGAGGCTGATACTCTACACAGAGGGGTTGGGGAGAGGGAGAAAAAGAGAGAAAGAGAAATCCTCAAAGTCCTTTATGCTATGGGCTGCAGTCCACAATATCCCATGCCTATGACTCTGTGTTCCTTGAAACCATATCTCCACTGTTCTACCTTGCTATTTGTTTTGTTTTTTCATTCATGGGGCTTGAACTCAGGGCCTGGGCTCTGTTCCTGAGCCTTATCGCTCATAAGCTAGCACTCTACCACTTTGAGCCTCAGAAGCACTTCCAGTTTTCTGGTGGTTAGTTGGAGACAAGGATCTCAAGGATGTGTCTGCCTGGGCTGGCTTCAAGCCACCAGTCTTCTGAGTAGCTAGGATTACGGTTTGAGCCACTGGCACCCAGCTCTTTACCTTGCTTTTTACAGTCTAGCATTTCCCATAGACTTGGAGCATCCCTAACACACTAATTCTCCATGACTTCATGTATCTGCCCTCTGCCTGAACTGTACACCTGGAAGATGCCCCTCTCTTCTCAGAGTCATCTTTAGAAATTTATTGGTTCTTCCTATTGACCTTGTACTGAGTAAGACAAAGCTCTCTGGGCTTCATAGTGCAGAAACATACTCCTCTGCTGCTCTTATGTCTTTCAGTTAGACCACATGCTAACCTGAGTATAGGATCAGTGTCTTCATTTCCTGAATATAGGATCAGTGGCTAATCACAATGCCTAAAACAATTGGTGATACTAGCTTGTGGAATGGGCGAGTCAGTGAATAAGTAGCAATAAAATTAGACATATATGTTAACCATATATAGAGCTCCAATCTTTATACCCTGAGGTTCATTTTAAAACATAAGGAAAAATAAAAACAGAATCTCAATGGCTTTGAGTTTTCTTTTAGCATGTCTCAGTATTAATTTTGCAGACCTATGCTTTCTTTGCTTTTGTGAATTGCCAACTATGCTCGTTAACGCCAAGTCAAACATCCTGGCATGTGGGGTTTTAATAAGGCATTGCTCACCCCTAGGTGGTGAGATGTGGCATTTTAAGCTGAGATACAATTTTCTAGTGATAATGTTACTCACATAGGTAAAATAACATCCAAGTTGTTACACTTATCTGCCTTGCAAATCTGCAAGTTAACGCTCCTTATTTTTATCTTTGCTTTGAGATCTGATTATGGAAATATTTTCAGAAATAGAAAGAATTAGACTTTCCATAGTAAAAGTTATTTTATCTTATACTTTCCACATGAGCTATCAGAATTCTATTATTTCATTGCTCATTTTTCTACTTTATTTTGTTTGGAGTCATCAGTGACTTTTGAACTTAGCAACACAGGAAGGACCTAGCTTTCTCAAAGGTATCTACTTTATTTTTTGATTAATATATATTTTATTGTAAAGATACTGTACAGTGTGGTTACAGTAACTGTGGTTACAGTATATGAGTAAGGTAATGAGTACATTTCCTATCCAGCATTGTTACCCCCTCCTTTGTTTTTCATCTACGATCCAATCCCTCCCCACCTCCCCAGCTCCCTCCCCACCCCCAAGTTGTAAATTTCATTTTCAATATAGTATCTTGTACATCTCATTGTACATCGTGTACAATGAGTCAACCTGTATCCTTATTTCAGCATTTTGTTATTTCCCTTCCCCTCCCCAAATTAGAAAAATGTATATACAAGATTCAGGGCACCAGAATCAAATATGATGAAAACAGGAGTTATACAATGGAGATAGAACATACAAAAGAAACAAAAAAAATCACATAGTACATCATAAGTACATTAAAAAAACAACAGCAAGGAAGATAAAACCCCTTCCTATCTTGGGGTTTCACTTAGCATCATCTTATATGGTCATATAGCTTTTGACCTTTTCTGCTTGTCCCAGACATACACTAGTTATTGCAGATAGGGGAAACCATGGGACCTATGTTTCTTTGGGTCTGGCTTACTTCATTTAACCAAGTATTTCCACTTCCTAATAAATACGGAAGTAACATTCTTTCTGATGGAGGCATAGAATTACATTGTGTGTGTGTGTGTGTGTGTGTGTGTGTGTGTGTGT
>NW_012267229.1:1635716-1692432 GCF_000151885.1 Dipodomys ordii | reverse complement strand
CCACGGTATAACCCCTGCTTTCACTGTATTTGATGTTATTATAATTTGTGGAGGGGAAGGGGAAAAATCGTTTAAATAAGGATACGCGTACAAGTTGTTATGTCAAAAACGAACTTTACAACCTTGGTGGGGTAGGGGAGGAGGGTTGGGATGGGGGGAGGATGGGATGTGAAGGGTAAACAAAGGAGGAGGCTACCATGCTTGATAAGAAATGTACTCATTATCTTGCCCAGGTAATTGTAACCTCTCTGTACAGTATTTTCACAATTAAAAAAAGAAAAAAATTAAGGGAAAAGATGCTCTTAGCATTCATATCATGCAGGAAATTATAAGGATTTTAGTAGCATTGTGTTGGGAACTTGGAACAGAGATCAAATGTGTACTTATTTTGCCATAGATGGGAGACTCCAACTGTTATTTGAATATTTGAGTTATTTTCATGGGGAAGGGACAGGTAATATCCCATCTGAGTTTGCCTACTGCTACAAGTGACTCTCAGAAAATTAATTATATTTTCATGCTTTCAAGCTAGAAAGGTTTTTCTAGCTCCCTAATTATGTTCCAAAAATGGTCATTATGGAATCAACTGTTGTATCTTCCTTATTCCAAATTGTATTCCCAGTAGTATGATAGAAATGTTTATATTGTTGCTGCTATTTGTTGTGTGTTAGGAAGAAGACATGAAGTCAGATTTTTGTCTCTTGGCTTATTTTTCAAGAATAAGACATCAGGTGTTAAAATTGGTGTGCCTGAGCTCTTAACCTAGCTCTAGGGTACTAGATTAAGTGCTTCTGGGCCTGAACATCTTCCAGTTAAATCATCAGAGAGCAATGGAACATTAATTATGGCCTCTGGGAAAGGCACTTTGAAACAAATAAGCTCCTGTTGAAAGTTCAGGCAGTTTCCTCAGTTGATTTGGATAATACAATTAATGCACATTTTCTGAAGAAATACTAGTCATATTCATTGTTTGACAACTGTTCTGTGTTTCTTAAAGTATTACTCCTATAAAACATTTGTTTGATTAAAAGTATGATTCTAGTACCCTGTCCTTCCATCTCTACCCTAAACTTCTTATGCTTTTTAACTTAGCTAGAAATTGATTTAACTGATTTTTTTTTTTTTGTATTTCATGTCGGTATAATTTGTGGAGGGGAAGGGGGAAAACAATTCGTTTCAATAGGGATACACGTGGACCCATAGCAAAAATACGATGTACAATTCGTTATGTCCAAAACGAACTTTACAACATTGGTTTGTGAGTGGTGGGGGGTATGGGAGAGGGGAGGACTGTGGGGGAGGAAAGGAGGAGGATGGGAAAAGGTGGGAACGGGAAACAAAGACGACGTTACAATACTTTATAAAAAATGTACTCATTATCTTGCACCTGTAATTGTAACCCCTCTGTACATTGTTTTCTAAAAAAATGAATGAACAAATAAATATGATTTAACTGATTTAACTCAGAACATTCCTTGATCTGATGGCATTTTTCAGTATATACTTGAAAATGGGTCCATACTTTTCTGAATAAGTAGTGACTAATTCCTGATCTGCAATAATTCTAGGAAAAACTGTTGAATTTCTTTCTTTTTTTGGGGGGGGTGGTGTCTGGTCATCGGGCCTGAACTCTGGGTCTGGGCGCTGTCCCTCAGCTCTTCAGCTCAAGGCTAGCGCTCTACCACTTGAGCCACAGCGCCACTTCTGGCTTTTTTCTTTTTGTTTATGTGGTGCTGAGGAATCGAACCCAGGGCCTCAGGCATGCAAGGCAAACACTCTCCCACTGAGCCACCTTCCCAGCCTGACTGTTGAATTTTATATGTTGAATTCGATAGAGGAAAGGTCATAGTACTATGTCTTGAATCTATGCTATTTTGACTTATTCTTGCTAAAGAAATGGAAATTTTATAGGAAGTCAACTTTAATAAAGGAATGAAGGATTGAAATGGATGGTGACCACCACAAGTCTCACCACGCACAGCTGACCAGAAGCTTTTACTTGATAGCCCTTTTTCAAATCTTGGTTTCACCACCTTTTGGCCATATGAGCTGGCGTCAATTCACATCTGTCAGTTACTACACATAATAGGACTTAATTTATCTTTATGCAGGTATAGTAAGGAATAAATTAGCTATCTACAAATTGTTGTCAATAATATATACTCAGTAAAAAATAATTGGTAGTTATTTGACAATGGGATCAACAAGACCTAAAAATCTATAATAAATTAATAGAATCAAAGTAATAATATATCAATTACTACTCTTGGGTTGAAAGGCAACATTTTTATGTGCTTCCTCAGAATGTAATGTAAGAAGAACCTTGTAAGATCCCTATGTTCTTTCTAAATGGCTATTAGTAAACATGATAAAAAGCATATGGTTTGGCATGACATAGAAGTCAGTCTAGCAAATTGTTATTTTCTCTAAAACAACAAAAAAAGCAAAAAAAAATCGACCATCTGGATGTTAGTTCAGCTGTGTTATCTCACTAATTTACATTTCCTTCTCTTAATAGACAAAGGTATATTTAGAATAAAACTCACTGTTTCCTCTAAAAATTTGGTTTAAAATGCTCATCTCTGGAACCTGTCAGCTGTATTTTAATTTCTTACTTAGATGCTGAAATGAAGTTTCTCATCAATGTTCCATCAGAAGATAGAACGAATCTTATTTGATCCCTCACCACAGCTTGGAATTTCATACTGAATCTGAGTTGAAGCATGCATTTTATTAGATGCCAAAGAAATTCAGTCTATTGATACAGCTGTTGTATGATGCTAAAAATAGTTTAATGAGACTAATTAAAAACCATTTTAGGAATAAAATTCAGAAGCTAAACTGCACATTACTATTATAACAGTGAGAGACAAGATATAGTGAAGAGTCCTCCTGAAGGCAGCACAGCAGAAGACTTCAAAGTGAATTGTGGATCTTGCAAGACAGTAAAAGAGATTCCCCCCAAATTACAAAAACAGAAAGTACTAGGACCATAAACTGGGGTGGTAAATAAGAGCTGAGGCTCAGGATGACTTGAGGGTATTTTGAGGATTAGTAGTTTCAAGTGAAGACAGGAGATTTGGTCTAAGGCCTGATGTAGGTTACCTTTGGATCTCAGATGTCTGCATAAAGTTGCGCGTGAAGGACTTCTCCATTCTAGCTGAACAGAAATCCCCCTGCCAGTTAAAAAAAAAAGTTATAAACCATGGTTATATCCATCTCATCCTCAAAGGCAACAGAAAGTAATATTAAAACTAAGAGAACCTCTGAGAATTTCATCCATAGATTGTTCTTATCTGAGTAGAACTCTTAGCACATAAAGAAAAATATTTTTTCTCGTAATCTCTCCCTGGTTCCTAAGAGAAATAACTATGAATGCCCCTAGAAGCAAACTTTTCTGAAAACTCTCAGAGGGTAGTCTAATATAAGCTAATAATATTAGAAATTACTGATTAAAGGGAGAGGAAGCCATCATACAAGGTAAAAATAAAACCAAGCCCAAAATACAAGCAAAAAGTCAGTCATTTTTTTCTGCTGTGTAAGAGAAAAGATAAAGAGAAATCTTCAGTCTGCACCCTGAAAGTCGGCCTGAGCCAGAAAAACTCAATCATGTTAGACTTCCAACATCAAAAATGCAAGATATACATTTCTATGTTTATAAACTACTTGGTATATGGCATTTTATTATAGCACCCAGATAGACTAAGATATCTGTCCAAAATCATTGAAAAGAGGAAAAAAACATAACATGATCTCAATTAAACAGGAAAATTGTATATTCATGATTTATATATTTCAAAGAAATTAGAGCATGTTTTTTTAACCCTCTTTAACTGGGTGAAGGGTATTTATTTACCCTTAAATAATAGTCACTATTTAAACAATTCCAGTTTTCTCTTTAAAAGTAGAAAACGAGAAGATGCCAGATGCATCCAACATTATAGTATGGGTCCTAAACAGCTCAGAATTTCAAGAAACATAAAAGAAAGTTTTAGATATCCAAAGGAATGACAAAAACTGTAATTATACTGTTGAAATGATTATCTCCATACACAGAGGAAAGGAAACTTCAGAAAAAATTAATGGAAATTGTTGACAAAGTTCAGCGATATTTACAGCAGTTATTGCTCACAAATGTCAAGCTAGAAAAACTAGATGGTCTATCAGCACAGGATAAGGAAAATGTAGTAAAGGCATACAATTGAGTATCATTTAGCCAAAAATAGAATAGAATTATATATGTTACCACATAAAAGATCCTTCAAAATACTGTGTTTATTGAGGACAAATCAGGAAGGGATATATTGTGTGATTCCTCATGTATTAAGTATCTAAAACAGTCAAATTCATGGAGAAGATAAAATAGTGACTAACCAAGGCTGCAAGGAAAGGAGAATAGGATGTATTATCTGTTGGTATAAGATTTTGGTTTGGGTTGATGAAAGAATTCTAGAATTTATAATGGTGATGGTTTCTCAATGATAGAAATGTTCTTGATGCTAATTAACCTTTCAAAATTAGTTAAAATGGTAAGTTTATGTTTATTTCACAATTAAAAATAGCCTCAGGAAAACAGAACAAAAAGTGTGTGTTTCATACTAGAATTCATTCTACTTTTCTTTTTCCATCTCTATTTTAATTAAATTTTATTTTTTAGTATACAAAGAGTTCAATCTGTCTCTCCCCCCACCCCTTTGCTTTTCGCACCAGTACTGGGGCTTCAACTCAGGGTCTTTTTGCTTATAGCTACTTGAACCATGAATCCAGTTTCATATTTTTCTGGTTAAATGGAGATGGACTCTTGCAGGCTTTCTGTTTGGGATGGACTTTGAACTACAGTCCTTCAAAAGTCTGTCTTCTGAATAGTTAGGATTACAGGCACAAGCCACCAGCACCTGGCTCTTTTTTTTTTTTAATCACCTTTTTAAAAACTGAAAATCTAAGATGGGCATTGATGGCTCATGCCTGCAATCCTAGCTACTCAAGAGGTTGAGATCTGAGAATCATAGCTTGAAGCCAGCCTGGGAAGAAAAGGCAGTGAGATTCTTATCTCCAATTACCCAGAAATGTAGTTGTGGCTCAAGTGGTAGAGTGCTAGCTTTGATCAAAAAACTCAAGGACAGTGCCCAGGCCATGAGTTCAAGCCCCAGGACTGGCACAAAACAGGAGAGGGGGTGGGGGGAGACTGGGTGCTGGTAGAGTGCATCTATAATTTTAGCTATCCAGAAGATTGAGATCTGGAGGACTGTAATTTGAGGCCAGCCAGGGCAGAAAAGTCCATGGGACTCTATCTACAATTAATCAATAAAATGATGTGCTGGAAATATGGCTCAACTATAAAGCACCAGCTTAGCAAGTATAAGGCCTTGACTTCAAACTGTAGTACCACTATAAATAATTTTTTTAAAAAAATCATTGACAAGGCATTTAGGTGCAAGGAAAGAATAGTGACGGCCATGTCTTGAGTTGCTCTAGTGAAATGAAGAAAAGAATTTTTCAATGGGTGGAAAGTAATTTGGGCCTAAGGGAATAAAGCATACCCACTAGTTGTCTTTTTTGATGACCACTGATTTAATTTCAGTTTTTGTCATGGTAAGGTAAAACTATCACCTTCACTTCCATTCACAGTTAGCAAAACTACATGGGACAATATTATAATAGACCCCAGTTACCTGAAAGGTTTTTTTAATCACTTGCAAGTGCTTTCCTCTGCAAAATCTGAGACCTGAGACTTAACCAAGGACCTGAGTGTGTCAATGCAGCTTTTTGCTGGTGGCTTTCTTGCTTTTTCATATTGGGTTTGCTATCACTGTGTTTCAATTGAATTACTTAAAATCTTCCACCTCATAATCTTTTTGTGGAAATATTGTGGTTAAGATCAGTCCATATATTTAGTTGTATGCTTATCCTGTCCAAAGAAAACAATATAAATAGGGATACAGGTGGACCCATTGCAACAATGAGATGTACAAGTCACTATGTCAAAAACGAACTTTACAACTTTGGTTTAGGGGGGGGATTGGGTGAGGGGAGCAGGGGGAGGATGGGAAGGGATGGGAAGGGGAAACAAAGAAGGAGGCTACAATGCTTGATAAGAAATGTACTCATTATCTTGCCCATGTAATTGTAACCCTTCTGTACAGTATTTTCACAATAAAAATAAATAAATAAATAAATAAGAACACAACCTATAGCATACAGCCATGTTGCGGTACAAATCAGATGACGATTCAAAGCCATTAATGAAACTGAAGTTGCAGATAAGATTTATTTATATAAGTCATCTCAAACTCAAAATTCTCTTGCTAGTTCGCAAGTACTCCAGGTTTTCGTACATTTCTAAATTGAAGATAATTTCTTCTAGATTATAGATTGGTATCATTCAAGGTCTAATCCAGGAAGCAAAACTGCTTGAGTATTATACAGATATAAAACATATATTTTTTATATAGTAAACTCTCCTGAGAGTTGATTGTAAAATTATATTAATTAAAATTTAAACAAAAATTCTTTTTATTATATATTATCTTAAAGCATGAATCATATAATAGCTGGAGAAGGGAAAGAAGTTAAGGTTAAAAATCTGAGAAAAGTTACTTACCAGCCTCCTGAAGAACTGATGCCTAGAAGTGAAACTATAAGTCAGGCAAGACCAGGTTCTGGAGAGAAATTTGTGAGAGGAACTATTTCATCCATGTTTCCATGTAGGGGTTCTGTTAGAACTCCCTGAAATCTGGGAGAAATGGCTATGGAGGGAAGATTGTTACACATACAGAGGTCCATGAAAGGAGGCCAGAAATCTGGGAATAGGATAATTTGAACTGGAGAAGGAATACTGAGATTTAACCACAAAGAAATTAAATTTACCTTCATAAAATTGTCTAATCCCGGTGTAATGGTTCTCTTGAAAAGGACTTAAAAATTGACTACTCAAGGGCCAATTACAATTATTGATGATTTTTTAGGGCTACCAATAGAGTCATTTCTGAAATGCAAATTACAAAATTAATAGGCATTGCTATATATGCAATTTACTAATATATACTAATATACTAATATATTTACAAATATATAGAAGAAAATGCTTGCAAAATTTTATGCATGTTATGAATGAGATAGCCCTAATATTCAAGTGATATGAAAAACATTCAAAATGAATAGTAACTTAAATACTTTAAAAAATTATTTAAACAAATTGAAGTGTGCATTTGTATGTGTAGCTTTTTATTTTACTTTATTTGGCCCATAAGAGTTCAAATTTTACACAATAGTAAATCTATGAGGACTGAGTTAGTCTTAGGTTCAATAGCCTACACCATATACTTTGAATTTACCAGATATATAATTAATTTGGTGCATTTGTTTTAAAATAGTCTCTTGTAGATATAGGTTGTGGTTTCTTGAAACTATTTCTTGAAAATGTTTTATTTTTGCATAAGAAAATAAAAAACCCCTGGTGCAAGTTTGCTAAACAGACCTATGTTGTTAAAGAAATACTGTCCAAAGAACTCTCTTTTTAACATAAATGAACTTCATTCACCAGCAGATCAAAGTGATAGGTGTTTTTGTCTGCACCTAATGGAGAAGGGGACAGTTTCCCAACCCACTATGCACATCCAGAGGTCTTATAAAAGAATTAGGCTGTGATCCCTGCATGCAAATGCAAAAAATTCTCTCATGTTGCTCTAGACCCTTGTAGAATACTGTAATCTATTCCCTGAAGGAGACTTCTGGAAACTGGCTGAATTTCAAGCTGTGCTTTAATTCAGTTTTTTGGCAGACAGACTTAAAGGGGAGTTAAGGGTCATAGCTTGATAATTGGGTATAAATACAGTCAGTGCAGTGGGCCTCTACTTCAGTCATGCAGAACCAATTTTTAGCTTGATGATATCACAATTGTATATTGTAATTGAAACACTCATAACAAGTCTTAACCTGAATATTACTGTTTTTCTCCCTTATAAGCCCAAGGTACCAGTGTTAATCATATTCAATGAAATATTGCATAATTGATTTTATCTTTCTTATCTCCTTGTCTCTTAAAGTATAAAGTGTAGGATAAAATCTTCTGTCCTTTGTTTAAAAAATGTCCATATTCCTTAAGTTACTCATCTGTCATAAAAAATTATTTTATAGTCTATCAGTGAAATATCGTCTATCAGTGAAAAATTTCCTCACTGTTAAAATGCAAATCTTGTAAATCACAGTTCTCCTGGCTTTGCATTTAAATGATATAATCATGGAGTATGTAGTCCATTATATAAAATGAAAAAAAACTTACACTTTTACATTCAAGTGTTGTATCATATTTTCAATAGTCATCAATCTTTGAATGTTTTCTTCAAACCTGCTTTGCTCTTTTCCATTTCTAACAAAATATTTTGCTAGCCTTTAAAATTTAGAGGAAAAAATTTAAATTGAGTAAGATGACAATTCAGCACAGAGATAGGTCTTAAAATGCACAGAAATAGAAGGCAGTATCTGAAGTTTTTAGAATGAAGAACTATTAATAATCTTTGAAACATGCATATTTCTTTAGTAATTATAATATTTTAAGTGTTTAATTCTTGAATGAAAAAGATAGACTTATTCCTATAGGTTGAGTGAGCAGAAAACTTATAGAGCCTAGGATCAATTTCTGCCCCTCATTTTGGGTATCAAATAGGACATTTTGATAGAATATTTAAGCAAAGATTTATAATAGAAATATATGAGTTTTCTTTTTTTGTTTCTTTTTCATGCCATTTGAATTTTGAAGAAACTGGATTGTTCTAGAAAGTTGATTTGGCCCTTGTTCAAACCAATTTCTTGTCCCTCTCTCTGTCTTTTAGGGATAGAACAAAGAGGGGGAGGTAAGGATTGCCAATGTGCATTTGTTTTGAACCTCTGTACCATGACTGTCCAAATTGCAAATTACAAATTTGCCAATCTGTGGTAACATGTGTCAGAACTACTGCCAAGAACCTGTCTTTGACTCACTCATCCCTGCTGAATCTAAATTTATTTTGGATTATATTCTGACAGGAAATTTGGGACTGAATTTTGCATTTTTTCCCCTGTCTTTCTGGTCATCGGCAGCCTATGATGAAGATTCCACTAGTGAATGTAGCATTTGCTGGTAAATAAATAAATATACCTCTACATGTTACTTTCTTTTTTCTAGAAAGATGGGACAAACAGAGTCAGTAATACAAGGAGGGACGCTCTCATGTTTTTCTTCCTTCGTTTGATTTCTGCAGTTCAGGTACTTTTAACAAAGAGAACAAAAATGGCAGCAATCAGGGAATAAATCAGAGTCATGGCTATTATTAAGAATGCAGAAATTAAGCTGCTCATCATGTGCTGGTCTAATGAGAAATGGCTATTTTTCTTGTGGTGAACCTTTTTATTAAAGGAAAGGGGAAGCTCTGATTTACATTTTGCATCTGGATTCCTTCTACAGATACAGTAATCAGAATCCCTTCCACTGTGAATGCCAGAAATGCTAATCCCTCTAGTGAAAGCTAGAAACGTGAGAGGGAATGTACTGCTTCAGGTACCTCAAAAGCCCAAGCAGTGATTGTGTCAGGAAGGTATTGAATGATGTCATCTAGTCTTTAGGCTTTCTCTCTTCTCTTTCTAGGTCTTTTCTCTCTTTCTTTTGATATTGTGTTGCTTTTCAGCAATTATTCCAAGCAGGTACTCCTCATCTGTTGGCAAAAATGGTTCCAATGCTTCAGCCTAAAATAATCTTAGTGACCAACTTTCTGGGGATTGTTGTTGTTGTTGTTTTAGTCATGGGGCTTGAACTCAGGTCCTGGGACACTGTCCCTGAGCTTTCTCTCTCAATGGTAGCACCCTATCACTTTGAGCCACAGCACCACTTCTGGTTTTCTGTGGCTAACTGAAGAGAAGAGTCTCACCAACTTCCCTGCCCCAGCTGGCTTCAAAATCTGATCCTCAGATCTCAGCCTCCTGACTAGCTAGGATTACAGGTGTGAGTGACCAGCACTGGGCTGTTTTCTGCTTGTTTTTTTTTTTTCTTTTTAAAACCTCAATTTAAAAACCTTTCTATGTTGCCCAAGGTGGCATCCAACTCACAATTCCCCTCCCTATGCATCTGAGGAGCTGGAATGTACTTGAGATGGACACTGCCTGCATCCAGGCTTCTGCTTCCCATATTGTGAAGGCTTTTATATGCACGGTATTCTTTGCACTTTTTAGGTATTGTCTTCCTTTTCACAAATGTTCTGTGAGGTTGTGTCACTTATCCAGTCTTAGAATCATAATGAATAGAACTGAATTTGACTAGGCAACTTGGTTCTACCACCCATGTGTGCAATTCTTACCATTGTCATCAAAGGATGGGAAAAATATCTTCTCTTTTTCTAATACTTATAGGAATCCTGAAAATGGGTTCTGGTATCTCTCTGATTCCTTGCTTACCCTGTGGCAGTCTCCTGTGGAGGTATCGATCATTTGTGTCCTGTTCTTCCCCTTGTGCCAGAATAACAAGTGTTATCTTCTATTTAGCCACAATAGTTTGGGAGGGCTTAGTTTAGAGAGGAAATGGGTATGGAACAGTAAAAAGTTAGAGATCAACATTGTAGCATGCAAAGCTTCCAGTTTTGCCAGAAAATCCCCTGGTGTTGAAACATTGATATTAAAAACAACCCAACTATGTAAGGACAGCTTTCTATGCTTCCTAGTGATAAGCAGTGAACAGTGATTTTATCCAGTGTTGGTTGGACTCAAGCTGAAAAGTTGAAGGAGACAATGGAGGAGATTGGACAATGAAGAAACCTGAGCATAGGTGAGTTGAGGCTATACAGAGACAGAAACAATGTAAGTTACATGTTTATAAAAAAGCAAAAATGAAAACGATAAATAACTGTAGCTGCCAAAATTCTTTTTTTGGGGGGAGGGTCCGGTAGTGGGGCCTGAACTCTGGGCCTGGGCGCTGTCCCTCAGCTCTTCAGCTCAACGCTAGCGCTCTACCACTTGAGCCATAGCACCACTTCCGGCTTTTTTTCTTTTTGCTTATGTGGTGCTGAGGAATCAAACCCAGGGCCTCAAGCATGCAAGGCAAGCGCTCTACCACTGAACCACCTTCCCAGCCCCCTGCCAAAATTCTTATAGGTTATATAAGAGCTCTTATATAGTCTAAGTTGAGTTAATTGGAATTCCACCTAAGAATTCAGAATAATGGGCCTTCGGTGAGAATATGGACTGGTTCTATTAAAAATGCCCCGTATTGGGCTGGGAAGTTGGCTCAGTGGTAGAGTGCTTGCCTTGCACGCATGAACCCTGGGTTCAATTCCTCAGCACCACATAAATAGACAAGAAGCCAGAAGTGGCACTGTAGCTTAAGTGGTAAAGTGCTAGCCTTGAGCTGAAGAGCTGAGGGACAGCACCCAGGCCCAGAGTTCAGGTCCTACAACCAACAACAACAAAAAAAATGCCTCATATCTTAATCAGTGGCAGTTGTGCCCATGAAACATATATAGAAACAAATTATCAAATTATGCATTCAAAATGTATGTACTTTACAGCATAGTTGTAAAAAAAACCTGACATATTAAATAATTCTACCTGGGTAAAGACAAGCTAGTGTGTCCAATAAATTTTCATAGAGACTCCTTTGGGTTGCCTAGAAACCAGCTTCTTGGAGTCACTGGCCCTCCAGCTCTCCAGGAGGAGTGTCTTCATCTGAACCCAACTTTTACAAATTACCATATGCCAGCAGCTACTCCCAGCCATCAACCCTCAAAAAGTGGTATCTGAATCTTGATTTTTTTCACACCCCACCCAGACTGTTTTCACTATGCTCATAAGACAGCTGTCACTTGATTCCACAGAAAGGGTTGTGGCCTCTCTCCAAGAACAGCTTAGGGTGCATCCAGCTGGGCTGGGCCCAAATATACCAACCCCTGGGATCTGAGAGGATGGGGACCCTGTATAATCATTTTTCTGTCCATGAAATCCAGCCTGCTCCAAGAGATACAACTTAGTGTTTGCTTGACACTGCCAGTCATTCTTACTAATCAGCACCTTAGCTTTCTTGCATTTGGGTATTACTGAACAATATAAAGATGGCCAAATTAAAACCATGTGTAGAATAGAGCTGCCATCACAACACATTACTGGCCAGGTGGCTCGACTAATGGGAATTTATTGTCCCTGTGTTTTGGAAGGTAAACATCTATACCCATGGTGGTTTTGGCAGATTTGTTGCATCACTCCTTGGCTTGACCCAAGATACCCAGCTTCTTGTTGACTCTTTGAATGGTTCTCCCTCTGTGCATATAGGCTCTGTCTCTCTGTGTGTCCGTATCCCACATTGGATTAGAGTCTGTCTACCCTGTTGGCTTCATTTTAACTAACCAATTACTTTGCAAAATGACCTATTTCCAAATTGATTTACATTCAGAGGTTCTGTGGATTAGTGCTTCAACATGTAGATTCTGAGTAAGACACAATTTAGTCCATATAAATCCAGTTTAATCAAACCAAGTAAAAATTACTGTTAAATACAAGGAACCTGAAAGTACTTTTTCTTGTTTCCATTTCTCAGTCTAAGTAAAGTGGTAGAAATTTAGATGGGGTATTTATTATTTGCACTAATTATGATGTTTATTCCTCCAGAAAATTATATACAGAAATGAAACTTCTACTTGGTTAATCAGATACACACACACACACACACACACACAAACACACATACAAAGTTAATACCACAGCAGATGTTAGAATATCAGAAATTCTATTTCCTCTACTTCTAGCTGTTTGCTTTAGAATATGTATGTATGTATTTGTTTGTTTGTTTCTTGTTCTGGTCCTAGGGTTTAAACTCAGGGCCTGGCACTGTCTCTAATCTACTTTGGCTTAAGACTAGTGCTCTACCTCTTGAGCCACAGCTTTACTTCCAGCCTTTTGGTGCTTAGTTGGAGATAAGAAACTTACAGATTTCCCTGTTTTCTCTGTCTCTGAATTGTGATCTGAAGATCTCAGCCTCCTAAGTAGCAAGGATTACAGGTATGAGGCATTGATGGCATGGCTCCTATAAGTTTTAGATCCTCAAATAGATCATGCTTGGTGATTGTCACAAGGCCTTTGCTTGTTCTATTCCCTCTTCTTGAACACTTTTCTCCCTGGAGCTAATTATCCAGTAGTGTTTCTTCCAGAAGTCTTGTCTAGTCCTCAGTCCTTCCTATTATAAACCCCTGTGAGTTTGCTTTGTAACAATACATTTACATACATCTTCTATACGAAACTGCATGTATGTCTAAAGGATAGTTTTGTGTTTGGGCTCGTACCCCCACCACCTGCATTAGCAGGAGACTACACTCATAAAGCCTTGTTCACTGTTTGTACTGTGGAAAATAGTCTAGCCAGACCTTCAGGACATGCAGGTTATACAGGAATCACAGACATATTGGGGAAGCCTTGTACACTGACGCTATGGAGAATCCAACCAGTTAGATTGATGACCCTGACAAAACAACCTCACCAGGAATACAAACACCTCTCCAAACTCCTTGGTGGACACTCTGGCAAAAAAGAAATGAAGTTGGTATTGTCTAGTACTCAGTGGTCTGACTTGGCCTCTTTTCAGCTATTTTAAAGCTGAATATGTTCACTCTGGGTTCAGGCTATCTTACCTATAAATGAGAAACTATTGCTGTAGATTATTGACCAATAAGAAGTAACTATCAGTATTAGAAATGTTTCTGGGCATTGCTTTACAGAGTATGTTCTCTACATGAGTACATAAAAATGATTTTAAGAACTGTAGGTGCATGTGAGTCTAATTTATTCAGAGATGCAGAAATCTTCCAGTTCAGTGATAGACTGTATCAAAGATTTTGCTTCCTAAGTTCTTGTGATATATTTAAGAAAATATTTGTTAATAAAATTTAATACACTATATGAAGAAAAGATGTTAGTATTTTGTTTAAAACTCAGGGCCAGACATGGTGGTCCATACCTATTATCACATCTACTTGGGAGGTGGAGATTGGAAGGATTGTGATTTGAAGCCAGCCCTAGGCAAACAGTTAGTGAAATCCCTTCTCAACAAATAAGCTAAGTCCCAATTACATCAAAATGATAAATAGTTTCAGAAAATATATTTAAAAAAGAAGAAAAACAAAAAACCATAATACCCGATTTGAAAAATAACTAAAGCAATAAAAGCTGGATGGGTCTCAAGTGGTAGAGAATCTAATACCAGGTACATGACCTTGAGTTCAAACCTTAGTCATCCCCATACACCTCCCCAACAACACAGCTTCAAATCTGATAGAATAATGTTTGCCCTGTACACTCTTCTAAATAGATATGCTTGTTATGAAATAAACATGGCAAAATGGAAACAATCATAATGTCAGGAAAATGTGACATTTTCCCCCAGTTACAATCATCATGTTATCAATGTTACCACCTTGATCTTGGATAGTTTTATATATGATAGTTACATTAATTTAATTATGTTATTTATTTTTCTAGTACATTTTGACTGTATTAATTATATGTAATGTCCCAGTAAATATACTCTTACCAATAACATCTACTAACTCATACAATGAATCTCAGGAGTTTGGACAGGGGTTGGATTATGTTCAGTACACTAAATTGATACTGCCATGTGCTTGTCTAAACTATTGAAATTCTGCCAACAGCCAGCAGCAGTGTGTTGATAAATCTGGTCCTTCCTTGTGGCTTAAATGTTAAGCAATACACAACATCAAGTGTTTTTCTTTCTTCTCACGTATACTAAGACTGGCTAGTTTAGACATTTTTGTTGTTTTTTGTATGATGTGCTTAGATTGCTATAGCGTTCTGTCTTTTAGAACTATCTTGTCATGTTTCTTTGTGTGCATGTGTGTGCATGTGTGTGGGCAAGTGCACGTGCTAATCCTGGGGCTTGAACTCAAAGCCTTGCTGCTGTCCCTTAGCTAGCTTGCTGCCTGCCTGCCTGCTTTCCTTCCTTCCTTTCTTTCTTGCTTTTTCTTTCTTTCTTTCTTTCTTTCTTTCTCTTCCTTCCTTCCTTCCTTTCTTCCTTCCTTCCTACCTTCCTTCCTTTCTTCCTTCCTTTCTTCCTTCCTTCCTTTCTTCCTTTCTTTGCTCAAAGCTTGTGCTCTACCACTTGAACCACAGTCCAACTTCTGACTATTTTGATAATCAACTGAAGATGAGTCTTGTGGCTTTTCAAACCTAGATCCTTAGGTCTCATCCTCCTGAGTAACTGGAGTTGTGTAGTATAGTTGATAGTTTTATAAAGTTCATTTTATCGTATAGCCACTCAGGACCTGACATGGAGGTGGATGTAAATCAGAGATTTATTTAAGACATACTCCCTGTAAGGGGACATTATAGGCCCAAAACACTGGCACCTGGCCTAGGACTGCTTTTGATGTAAACTTTTACACTTAGTTCTGGGATACAGTGCTCTTTTCTTGCATTTTCATATCACTCACAATGTCTAGCCCTTGCATTTGCCTATACAATGACCCCAGGTGATTCCTAGAGCACAGAAATGAACACTAAATATGCTTCCTCTTAGGATCAGTAGGTCCCTGCATTTTCAGTTAATTGTATTCTTGAAGATTATTTACTTCTCTTGAGGTCATAATTTCATATATCTTGTGAATACTCTGATCAAGGTCAGATTCTTTTTCTCAAGAGTTGAATTATATTTCTGAAGGAAAAAATGACATTATAAAATAGGGGGCCATTTCATCTCTCCTGTAGTACAGGACTCTTCATATCTTTTTTGCCTTAATGCGGAGTGGAAAAGAATCTTAAATTAGAAACAGGGGCTAGAAGAACAGACCCTACAATAACCTTGCATCTAATTTTTATTGATCCCTCTCAATTTTGCTTCTGATAGCCTTCTATCTTTGTAATCTGTCTCCCGAGAATAAGAAAATGATGAATTGTTGAGCAAGGGATGAGAGTGGAGGGCTGGGCTGTTGGAGTGATTCAGCCACCAGTCAGTCAATGGGGTGCTGACTCCGATTTCCACTATAAATGATGGCTTTCTTGCATTTTTCATTTACAATCTGGTGACCCGCGAAGAGAAATGGGGAGAAAGTGTATAACAGTATGGATCAGGAAGCCAACTGAATAAGGTTATAGCTATATCATGAGAACCTAATTGATTTTTTTTTCTAGGGCAGAAGACCCTGAATCTAGGCTTTCCGAATCTTAGCTCATTAGACCATGCTGAGGGAAGAACACAGAAATTTATCTTTTCTGCTACTCAGAGCAAAATAGCATTATTTATAACTTAGAGGTACGCAGGTGTGTTTCTCTAAGCATCTCTTTCCATGGGTACTTTTAGGAGATTTCCTGGGTTGATGTGCAGGAAACTGGAGACATTTGGCTTTATGTAGCCTAGCCAACAGTTTTATAAAGTTAATTTATTCATATAACCACTCAGGACCTGACATGGATGTGGATGTAAATCATTGCTTTTTTAGGACTTATTATATTTAGACACCTTCATTGCTGGGACTTCCATACACATGTGTAAGCACATTATCTGAAGGCTATGGTGTAGATTCAGATATTATTACAGATAAAAGAGTCAGTGCATCATTCTTGAATGGACACTTGGTTTGCTTCATTGTAAAATTATAACTTCTATTGCACAAACTGTTCTCTTTTCTCCCATTCTCCTTTTCATCACTATGTGTGGTTATGCTGTAACATTTCTTGCCTTGATTAGACCACCTGGAAAGGTAGCCAGATCCTAGGGCATCACAATGTATTTATGGCCTCTGTGATAAATACAGAGGGGTAGGTTGAGAATTAGGAATATTGTCATCAGAGAAATCACTCTCTGCTTCCATTCCTTGGCCATTAAAAATGGGATCTATTTTACTA
Organism: Dipodomys ordii; assembly: GCF_000151885.1. NCBI lineage: Eukaryota > Metazoa > Chordata > Mammalia > Rodentia > Heteromyidae > Dipodomys > Dipodomys ordii. Next base: position 1,675,563 of record NW_012267229.1, on the reverse strand, counting down.
TATTGTATTTGCATAGTTTTTTCTGGATTATTCTTCCCTATGCTGAATAACTGTAGTATATACTCAAGTGAAATTACCCTTTCTAAGCTAATTATTATTTTTTGGTATAGAAATATTGAAGAGTGAGGGTAAAAAGATCTGGTCTACATTGCACTCTCAAGAGAGGCCACATTTTCTTAGACCCAGAAAAGGGCCAACTAGCTTACAGTCACATCATGCACCAGTTTATCTCCGTGTCTTCCTTTTACCCGCATTGGTACAAATAGCACTTATTGGTTGCAATAGAAAGTGATGAGGGGAAAGAAGTCACCTCTTGATCCTGGGACAGCATCCCTAGACCAAGTCACTATTCAAACATCACTGCATTTATTTTTATAAGTTGACTTTTACCCCATGAAATACAAACTAACACTACCTGGCACAAGATGAGAAAAGGAGTTAAACAAACCTGTGACCAATGCATGGGCTGTAACTTCAATCTCCCATGCTAAAAAGAAGGGTACTATGCTCATGTCTGCTGGGTTTGTAGGCATTGCAAAATATTTAAAGAACCCATGCCCTATATAAAGCAAACACTTTCTCCTCAGTCTGTATTGTTCTGGTAGCTACTTTTTCAAGAGAAAATATCTCCTCCTTCATTTAAAGAAAACAAGTATTGGCAAGAAAAAGTTTAACTTCTCGTACGATTGTGTAGACTACCTCACCATGAGCTAATCATAGCAGCTTAAGGATACAGTTGAGTTGTGAGATCACACATCTTTGTAATATTAGAACTGAAAAGGAACTAAGGAAACAATTGTACTTACAGGGTAAAATTGTATCCATGGGGAAAATATTGGTGGATTCCTGTTGAAGTGATTTTTTGGGTTTCACTCTCAAAGAAATGATCTCCTTTATCAACTGACACCTTCCCCATCTCCTCCCACCCAAGAACACTGGACTCAATTCTTAGAATAGTCTCCATAAGAAACAACCTTATTTTCAATGACTTAATATAGCACTTAAGCCCAGTTTGCATAATCTTAATCTTTGACTCTCATGAGTAACACAATTCCTTATCATACATGATTTTACCATCTCAGCACCTCCACTTCTGAACAAGATGAACAGAATAGAGAAATGTCACATGTAGGACCAATTGTGATCTTTCTTGTTCAGGCTTGAAACTGGCTTTTTTAGCTTTCATTCACACTGGCCAGGCCAACAATAGGGTATACGGTCTTCCTGGTTCTCAGGGAGAAAAGTCTCTTTCCTGATCTCACAGACCAATGTTAAAACCTACCTGATCCATGAAGACTTCCTGATAGTACTGCCTATCCATCCAGATTAACAGATGTTTAAAATATCCCTGCCGATCCTGTAGTAGACACTGGAGACACAGTTATCAGATGATGTCGCAGTAGGGAGGCAGGTGTTCAAACAACTGTGTGATGATTGATGGGGTTTCAGTGGGCCACTAAATACAGTGGGGCAGAGGTGATGGAGTATTCTTTAACCATGTGCACTTGACACTTGGCTGATATGTGCACATTTTATCTTATTACTGTAAGAAACTTTAGTACATGGATCAGCCTTATTCATCTTGGTATGCTCTTCTCTGCTAGGTAAATCTAGGAGTGTCCATAAACATGTATTAAATTGATGAATGAATGAGGTTCTGATTAATATGTCTTCCTGATTTCCGGAGGAGAAAACTAGTCTTCCTGAGCTTTTAATAATTTGGACTTTCGAAATAAGATAATTCAACACTCTGATGAATCCTTCTCTTTCTTTTGCTCCAAACTTCTGTGGGAGCTCATTCTATGATGACCAAATAGATTATCTTCAATTAACTCACAACATTTAGACTTAAACGACAGTTTCCTGACTGTGTAATGTGTGTTGATTTCATTTGGACAACATGCTGTATCATTTATCTGAGCTAAAGTGGATCAGATTAAGTTTCAGGGCAATTATGTCATATTCATAGCTAGCATACTCATTATTAGCTTAGGAGTTGTTTAAAAGAAACCTTTCTCAAATAGCTACTACTTACTATTAAATCTACTATATAATTTATTTATAAATGTAATAAGTTAGATGCCCTGATAACAAAATTAAAATTACTCAGGCATGCCCTCCCTTCCTTTCTTTATTGAATATGTTCAGTAGAGGCAAAAAGAAATCTCAGTTTCTAAACTATGAACCAGATGCCATCCTCTTGTTCAGAACTGACAATCTGTTGTTTGCTAAATGAGTCTTATTCTAATACCAATACCAGAAGGAAATGAATTTTCACCATTTATCATGAAGTTTCAAAATGGCCATTCAACTTCTGTTGGAAATTTGGGGAAGAAAACTTTAGGAATATGGTATCATATTTCACTCACTCATAAGAAATGACTCCTTATCTCCTAGGAAGGGAGTGAAATTTGGATCCATTTATTTCAGCAAAAGCCTAGGTAATACAAGTAGCTTTGGCAGATGGATCCAAAGAAAATGTAAACCAAGAACAAAGGGATTTTGCCCAGAGACCTGCATTTATAATAAAAAAATAACATAAATACTTTTTATGTTGTTTTCTTTCTGGAGCTCCCTGTACCTTTATCTAGTCTATGTTGGTAATACGTTGATTCACATTGGGTGAAGGAAGGACATGTCTTAAAATGGTGGCTTTCTCCCTGGACTTGCTAGTCACTGCCATTCATTGTTCTTTCCCTACTCCATTGTATCCAATCCATTAGACAGTGAGCATAGGGAAGGTTTGTGTTCTCTATGCCTGTATTCATATGCTTACTGTTTGATTAATGCTGGGTCCTACACAGCCTTTCCTTCAATGATCTAAATCCCCCTTTCTTCTTTTACTAGGCATTTAAAAAATATGATCATATATAGGTCTTGTCTTCCAGCTAAATTGTAGGCTGGATTCTAGATTATAGAATTTACTGTATTATTCTGGACCTAGGACACTGAATTGCAGGCTGGGCATGCTACATAGTTGTTTGTTGCTAGTGCTGTATACATTTATATAATGGTAGAGATGTGGATGTTATAATAGAGGTTGTTAATTTGAAAGAATCTGTGTTCTGAGATTAGAATTTCAGGGCTTATGAAATGGAATAGAAAAAGAATGGGGTATACTGTGGGGGAAGAACATACAAAGCAACAAAGAAATCATCTTATAAATATGTTTGAAACAATAGCAAGAAAGAAAAAAAATCACTTATGTCCCTGTCTTGGGGTTCATTTCACTTAACATCATCTTATCTGACTGTTTCTGCTTGTCCTAAACATATCCTAGTTATTTCAAATAACTAGTGGGATTGCTGGGAAAAAACAAATTGTTTAAATAGGGATACAGGTAGACCCATTGCAACGATGAGATGTACAAGATGTTATGTCAAAAACGAGCTTTACAACTTTGGCTGGGGGGCGGGCAGGGGCAGGGGAAGCAGGAGGGGTGGGATGGAGGAGGGAGCAGGGGGGATGGGAAGGGGAAGCAAAAGAGGAGACAACAATGCTTGATAAGAAATGTACTCATTACCTTGCTCATGTAATTGTAACCCCTCTGTACAGTATTTTCACAATTAAAATAAATAAATAAATAAAAAGAAAGAAAGAAAGAGAATGGCCTCTTCACTCTTTACTAATATCTAACTGAAATTCTAGTGTTTTTCGAATGTAAAGTATAGGTACTAAACCACAAAGCCACAGTGTGCCTTCAAATTGACCATCAACAGAAATCTGATATTTTCACTTCATAGTCTATATGTTTTGGCTATCTTAAACATCCATTATAAAATTATGCTACTTATTAAAACTTAAGGTAAAAGGAAAGCAAGAGTTTTTTTTTTCTTTTATGCTGCTTTTCCTTATTTCCTTTTTGTTCTGTTTGTTCATTTCTATGTCTTTGGGAGTGTAAGGGGAGGCACAGAAATGATGGGACAAAGGGCAAACAAATTAAGCAATGATACTTTCTGTACACTATGTTGAATTTGACCTATAGACTTAAGACTGGGAATGGGAGGGAAAAACTCACAGAGATCAAGGGAAAAGGTGACACTGTCCAAAAGGAAATGTACTCTTTATATGACTTATATAACTATAATCTCTCTGTACATCACCTTTATAACAGCAATAAAAATATTAAACTTCAACTAGAAGGAGTTTTTTTTTCTTTTGTGCCAATCCTGGGGCTTGAACTCAGGACCTGGGCACTGTCCCTGAACTTCTTTTGCTCAAGGCTAGCACTCTACCACATGAGTCACAGCACCACTTCTGGCTTTTTTCTATTTATTTGGTACTAAGGAATTGAACCCAGGGCTTTGTGCATGCTAGGCAAGCACTGTACCACTAAGCCACATTCCCAGCCCTAGAGGAGTTTTTTTTTTTTTTATGTACTGCTAATAATACAAATATTAACATTCTGTAAGTTGTCAGTTTAGCTTTTGAGAAGCTCTTGATATTAGCAGTTTTCTTTGTTATCCTATGTATTGTATTTTGCTCATTTGGAAACATTAACATGAGAAAGATCCACAGGTCCAGGCTGCCAAGAAGCCAGGGGTAGAATGAAGGTGGAAACACATGATTTACTCCTAAGTGCCAGCACAGGACCCAGTGTGAGGATGCTTCTCCTGAGTCCTGTGGGCAGGATTCCCAACGCAGGCTTTTCATTCACCTGTCTGTGACTTTGCATGGCCTCACTGTGAAGGTGGGATGTCTTCCTAGATGTGAATTTGTGCCATTTGCTTTCACATAGGTTAAAATATGTTGTATACTAAAGACAGCAAAGTCATAAAACACCCAGTCCATGGAAAAGCAGAATAAGCTCACAATATAAATCAGCTTAAAAGTGGTGTAGATAAATCCTTGACGGATGCATCTATTACATATCAGCTAAAGTTTGTACAACAGGAATGGAAGCAGATGTGGACAATCACCAGATGATGTTATTGAATAATGAGACAACTGTCCCTGCCTCCAGCAGAGGCCATTTAAACAGACGATGGAACATCTTCCCTCCCTGATAGTCAGCCATTTTATGTGGACATTCAGTGCAGTGAAGGAGGAAATTAGCCGTATTTTCCTCCAGTGACTTCGATTAAACTCTGATGATGTTTTCTGAAAAGGAACATTAAAAACTGGGATCTCTGGAGACAGATATGTTGTAATTATTATTACAAATACTTAGCATTTTTATTATCATCATTAATTACATTTCTCCTTTAAGGGTTTCTCATAATCTCATTTGGCTTGTAATTACCCCACAGGTAAGCCTTTTTCTTGTATCCTGAGAAATTGATTTTTCAATGTTTCCTTCTTTTTAAAAGAATGACTGTACCACAAAGAAGATTGAAATCAGTTGTCTTTACCTATTTCCTTCTGCCTATTCTAATTTCCTTAGTTGTCCTGGTTACCACCCCCAAATGCTTTCAAACCCCATTAATATAACAGATAATTTCAGAAACTTGGTTCTAGGATTTTTATAAAACCCAGTCTATTAATCTATTAAAAGTGGTGAGACAGGTAACATTTGGTTTTTGGTGGTGGTGGTTTGTAGTGGTGATGGTGCTGTTGTTTTGGCAGTATTAAGGTTTGAATTCAGGTCCTCCAATTTGCTTGACTCTGGCTCTCTATCACTTCAGCTAAATCTTCAGATTTTTCTACTCACATGGCTTTGCATTGTGATTCTCTCAAGCTTAGCTCCCTGAGTAACTAGAATTACAGGTATGAGCCACCAATGTTCAGCAAGATACCATTTTCAATTTGGTAGAAGATATATTTTTGTCTTGAGCATTCCCATTTTCCTTTCTTTTTTCTTTGTGTGTGTGTGTGTGTGTGTTGGTCCTTGGGCTTGAACTCTGGGCCTGGGCATCGTCCTTAAGCTCTTTTACTCTAGGGAACTGTTTTACCACTTGGAGCCATACCTCCACTTATAGCTTTACTGGTGATAACTTGTAGATAAGAGACACCTGGACTTTCCTTCACAGGTCTGGCTTCAAACTACTATCCTCAGATCTTAACCTCCTGAATAGCTAGGATTTAAGGCATGAGCTACCAGTGCTGGGCTTAAATACTCTCTTTTGACTAAAAACTACTCCAGACTTATCTGGCCCTAGTTGTTTAGCCTAGCTATTACTGATGATGTTTTCATACTGTATCAATGCTGTTTGCCTTTCCTCATTTTACCCCATTCAGTACTGAGAAGCAACCAATGTTGAAGCCTAGATGATGTTGTCAAACTAAAAAAAAATCATGTCCTATGTGCAAAAAAAAAAAGCCAAATACCCATAAATCTCTGGGTTCAGGTTCCTGTGTCTTGAGCAGGCTAGCTGGTTAATACATTCTGCTTAATGAATTTTGGTTGGGTTCAGTGTCTGGCATGGTTTTCTTGATTGATTGACTGATTGACTTTTATTCCAGTCTTTGTTGTGGATGTTGTCCTGTTCTCTTTGTGTGAAAGCCCACATTATTCTCATCATGCTTTCCTAATATGTACTTTTCTCATGGCAAGAACAGGTCATAAGATGGTGCCTCAAATGCATTGCAAGACATTTATTACTCCGTGAGACTGGGATGATGAAAAACTCTCTGTGGTTGGTGTGTGATTCTTTAAATGAGCTGTCATCAATTTCAATGCCTTTATTTATAAGACTGTGTTCCTAAGGGAACATAGGCTTTCTGACCTTGCTGTGCAGTTGGCAAACCTGTTTGGTAATTTGTAGCGTTTCTCAACTCCTCCCCGCTCCCGCCGCCCTCTCCTTACTACAATAGTAAGATTTTATTTCTGTTCTTTTTGGAACAATAATCACTCTTGAGCATTGAACTAAAACTCAGATAAAGTTGTATAAACTTGCAAGGTGAATGAATCTTGGAGTTGTTGCTTGGTAAATGTCATAAGCACTAATGTTACTTATGAGATATTTCTATTTCATCATTTAGCCTGAAAAAGGCAATAAGTATCAATTTTCCTTCTCCCATGTCAGGCTCAGCATGGTCATTTCACTTGATCTGCCCTATGAACTAGGAGCAGAAGTGATATATTTCACTTCTGAGTAGAATCTTGACATTTGCTTCATGATTTATTATGACTGTTTTCTTCATCAAACAATCAAAAACTCAGCCAACTTGGAGCCTATCCTGCCCCAGTGTTTGGATGATTACCATTAATACACTTTTTATGACCCATGTTGAATATGTAGCATGAGAGGAAAACATACATTTATAGTGTGAAGCATCTGAGAATCGAGGTTATTTATTTTTTAACCACACCACAATCTTCGTCCTCCAAACTGCTAGGATATGTGTATGTTTGTGCGTGACCCTTTGTTTACATTCTTCTGAAATAATTTCTCTGCCAGCCTCTGATGCTAAGAAGAGATGGTCACTCTGCTTTTTTGGCAACAATGACAGCCTTTGCCCTCTTTTATTTCTCATCATGAGAAGGCATGCCAGTGAGGAGAGGTGTGGCCTTAACTTCGCCCCTATATCCTCCACATAGAAAATACTTAAGAATTTACCAAGGGGTCCAGGGCTTCTCACCTTCCAGAAACAATCACAGCACTGGCATTTTTAAAATGTTCTTGAAGAGATTCAACTCACTTTGGACTTTTTCTTTTTTTTTAATCAGTATATTATTATTATTATTTTATATATATTTATTGTAAAAATACCATACAGAGAGGTTATAGTTACATGAGTAGGGTAATGAGTACATTGCCTATCCAGCCTCCTTACCTCCTCCTTTGTTTTTCCCCTACCATCCCTTCTCTCTCCACCTCCCCAACTCCTCCCTTCCTACCCCCACCCCCTACCCCTGACATTATAAAGTTTGTTTCTATTCACTGCAAGGTCTGGAACTGGTCAGGAAAAATTATTTGTTCCCACCTTCCTTTTTCCTACATTGACCATAATCATCTTTCAGAGATGAATGTATCTTACTGTAATTATTTCTGTACACATCTCTCTCTTGTATACATATCTCTCTGTCTCTCATGTACACATCTCTCTCATGCAAAACAAAGCAGGGAAGTTTATGTTTTCCTCCTTTTTAATATAACCTTGCAGGCCTAAGGTCTAGAGCTAGAAAAATATTGTATTTCGATGAGATTGATTATCCCTGTAACCACACACACAGGCACACACACACACACACACACACACACACACACAAATGTATATATAGGAGAGAAAGAAAATGAGGAATAATAGGAGAACATGGAAGAGGAAGAGTTGGAGGATGAAAGAGAAAGAAGGATGGAGGAAGGACAGCAAAGAAACTGAAGAAGAGGTAGGGGAAGAGGAGGAGGAAAATGTTGGTAAATTAACATGAAAATTTTCACTTATGACTTTGTTGGTTTCCCTTAGGTTCATTTGGTTAATCCATTAGGTTTTACATTAGCACTGAACCTGCCATTATAGACTTTATTCTAAAATACACTGGTTTACTTTCTAAGTAACATTTAAAATAGCATCTTTCCTTATATTTATTCATTTTTTTTGGGTCCGGTTGTGGGGCTTGAACTCTGGGCCTGGGCGCTGTCCCTCAGCTCTTCAGCTCAAGGCTAGCGCTCTACCACTTGAGCCACAGTGCCATTTCCGGCTTTTTTCTTTTTGCTTATGTGGTGCTGAGGAATTGAACCCAGGGCCTCAGGCTTACAAGGCAAGCGCTCTACCACTGAGCCACCTTCCCAGCCCCCTTATATTTATTTTTATTAGCATATATTATTTATACAAGAGACGTTTCATTCTGACATTTCCACACATATAATCAGTTACAATCATTCTTACCCCTAATGTTCTTGCTCCATTTCATTCCTCCTTGCTAAAACAATTTCAACAAGTTTCATGTTTCTATTTTTACACATTGAAATAAACTTTGTCTACTATATTCATCTGCATTCACTTGTTTTGTGTAAAATGTATTATCTTTAAGTAGTGGTACAAAGTGGTTTCAAATCAACATGTCAGTTTGTAAGTATACTAAATCTTGATCAATATAACCCTTTACCTTACTCATACATTTTCTTTGCTAGTCTTCCTGACTCTTTCCAGTCCCAACCTTCCTTATTGGAGATTATTTTGCTTTGCTACCATATATATTATGTATTAATTTTACCAAGGGGCACATCTTTTCTTTTTGGATGCCTTCTTAATTGTACTTGGATGAGGCTGAAATAATATTAGAATTTAGTAGGAGTTAGAGATGTTATAGAAAGAAAAGTACAGAAATTTTCTTTGAAGTCAAACAAGATGTTAAGTACTCACACCATGGGAAGATGTAGTATCTGCCCACCAAGTACATTAGTCATATGGTGTAATGAAGGAAAAAGATGGAATTCAGGAGACCTGAGATCATTACAAGGGTATCGCACCAGGGCAAATTTTTTTTTCTAACTATAGAACCTCCTGGCCTGATCCTATTGAAAAAGAGGAGATAAATTGCTCTGTTTTGAAGGTGCATTAACCTTAGGTTCATTTAATGAATTACCTCTCCCAATGCACTAACAGATACCCTAGGGCCCACGATGAAAAATAGCCTCTGTTCTCTCAGAGAAGCTCAATATATATACTGCTTCCTCCTTTCTCCTTAACTTGTGTTGACTGACTTTCATTCTTTACCTTCTAGTTACCTATATTTAAAATATAACTCTAGTAGACTCTGAGTTGAAAAATACAAATGAGAATTGTATTCCCTAATAAGGAAAAGCATGTGCTTTGTCTTTCAAGTAGATTTTTTTAAACTAAATTTCTGCCTCATTTTTTTTCCTCCTGGCATCTTATATTACAAGCTTCTTTACTCTTCACAGCTCTCCCAGATTTCCAGACAAAAGAAGAGATGGTTAATAATAAAGTGGGTGCTGTAAAGATGAGAGACATGTAGTCAAGTGTCCCAGGAAACAAGCTCCGTCTCAAACCTGCCTGTGGAGACCACAAAAGCAGACCTGCTCATTCCTCCTCCATAGAATTCTCTCTCTGGTATCATTTTATACTGCATTCATTTAGAGCATATTTATAATATTCAGTCTTGGGTTCCTCTGAAAAGAAATTATGAGATAAAAGAATCATCCAGTGCTTTCCACTGTGGGTTTTATCATTACTCAGTTTTGTGAGACCTGGAATTGGGAAGATACAGTTCATTACTCATAGTTTCCCAGAAGAGGGGCAGCCATGGTGTGCAGGGCCACATAAGGAGTGCCAGGGTCAGACAGGAAGCAGAAATATCTTTTTTCAGCTTTGGAAGCAAAGAAGAAACAGGGATATAAGTGGGATAGTGTTGGTCATGCCCTTCTGAGTATTGCCTGGGTCAGATGAAGCTCTGGCCTAAATATTATCCAGGAAGCCAAATTAACCTGATTCACTGTGTATTTAAGGCATATAACAAGTTATATTCAAGTATCTTCTTTCCTTTCCTTTCTTTTCCTTTCCTTTCCTTTCCTTTCTTCCCATCTTTTCTAGCTCTCATAATTTCCCATCCCAACTTCTATCTCCTCTGTCCTCCAATTTTCCTCCTTACCTCAACTTATCTTAATTCTCCTTGTTGGTGTGTATAACCTGGATCCTCTGGGTTCTCCTATGGCAGTACTAGAAAACTGTAAGATCAAGACAATAACTCTTTGATGAATTACGTTTTAGTCCATATTCAATTCATAACTCTTATAAAAAATCAAAAGAGATTTGTACATTGAAATAATGAATGATGTAGTTTGTTAATAGGCAAATGGAATAGAAGAGATAGCAGACTGTAAATCTCACACATTTATGCCAGCACCAGCTCTACCACCTGTCCTGTCCACACACTTGGACCTCAAGTTAAGAAGCCTCTAATACCAGGCATCCCGCTAATCATCAGGAACCCCATTATCATTGAGCTGTAAACTAAGTTATTGATGACATTCATCCTGGATTATTCTGTTCGTTTCTCACTCCATACATCCACACACTGACACTTAATTATGTTGTCCCACAGTAGATCAAGTTTTACAGCAGCAACAAAAGATTAAAACTGTTTTATACTGGGGACATTTAGAGGATAAACAGCAGAGGTTTATAGGAGAGAACTGTAGTCAGCTATGTGGCCATCTGGGAGGAAACCATTCAAGTGCAATTAATATTTAAAAACCTTTTTAGATTTTTATAGTTTGCAACATTCCTAACAAACTGGTCTTTAACTCCTCAGTGGATTTTTGGTGTCAAAACATACTAAGCTACTTCTGGGTCTTTATTAACAGGGACAGAGCTGTCTTCATTGTCCTAGTGGTTTGGTTGAAAGTCAGGTGCTGAAGACACAGATCAGAGTTTCAGTTGTGCATAACAATTAACTCCACTGAACATCAATGAAAGCTGGGTCTGCCTGTTAACTACCTCCTTTTTTTTTCTCTTTCTCCTAATGTTTTGAATTTTTTATTCCTTTGTCTTATGGTTTTCCTAATTATACAGAAATATGTATTAAAGTATTACTGACATGGAGGTGTTTTTCTCCCCAAAGTGTGTCAAATTAATAGGATGGATAGAGTCATGTTGTTGCTGCCCAAATAGCTCTTTCTTATTCTTTGAGATAGGTTGCAGACAACAAAGAATGGGAGCTGATATACTGTGGAGAGACATGGGAGATGAGTTGTGAGGAAGTGATTTCACAGGAAGCACCTTAATCTCATCATCTCCCCCTTCCCCCCTGCAGTACAACTATCACTCCTCCATTCTTTTTTTATTTTTGTAAAGATACTGTACAGAAGGGTTACATGAGGAAGGTAATGAGTAGAGTACATTTCCTATGGTCACTCCTCCATTCTGCTCTAACACCCGAAGAGGCATTCACAAATGCTTTGGACAAGTGTCATTCCAGTGTCCATAGTAAAAGGCAGTAGCAGGCTGTAGCAGAATCTCTGGACTGGTAATTAGATAACAATTACTAAATGTTTCTAGGCTTCAAGTAGAAAAAAACTGACATCATAAAATGTTAATAGAAACCACAGATTCTTTTTCCTTGGTATCATTTTTAATCTTTAACAAAATTTTAGATAAAAAAATAGTTTAAAAATAATACACATTGCTGGTATACCTACAATCTATTCACTAACTACTATCTTTACGATGAGTGTTTTAACCTTTCCATCATTTATCAATGGTATTCTCATATTATTAACTTCAGAATTAAAGTAATTTGTAGATTATGGTAATGTTTACCCATAAATACTTCAGCGTACTTTTCCTAAAATAATTTTATTGTACAATCACAGTTCTATGAGATTAATATCTATAAAATTCTGTGTGATCTAATCCATAGGCCTTAATGTTGCTAATCTGAACAGTAATTTGTGTCATAATGAAAAAACAAGAAGTTTTCAAGCCCAGGACTGAATCCAGATATATGATTGGCATGTAGTGCTTGTGGTTCTCTGGCCCCTTCAGCTTTTCTTTGTCTTTCATAAGCTTAGCAGTTATTTTTAAGAGTACTTGCTGGGTGGTAGGTATAGTTCAGTGGTAGCATCATATTCAAGAGGCCCTTGATTTAATCCGGAACACACACATATTTTGTAACGTCTCTCCATTAATACTGTGACATCAAAGGGTAGTTTTAGAAGACCAAATATGATACATACAAATATGGCACAAATGCATAGAAAATGTTTTATTTAACTCATTAATGAGGAAACTGGTAAAATGTTAAAACTAGTCTAAAGAGCTTTTAAGGAGCCTGGATATGGAAACTTTACAACAGATGTTCAATTTTCTGGGTTAGATCTAAAACTGAGGAATGGCTTATAGAGCCATAAGCCATAAACTTTAGCTTTATCTATTCCATTAGAGAGTAATAACTTTCATCTTAAATGGACAAAAATCCTTAGGTTAATTTCTGCATTCTAAGAATTTTTAAATAGTCCAGTCTATAGTTTGTCAAGCCAGTACTGCCCTGAAAGAATATGCTTTCATTACTGGCTAGGAATGTGTCTTTTTTCCAACATTTTCTTACTTGAAGTTGATGGTTATCCATGAAAGGCTATTTGCCCTTTAGAATAGGAAATTTATTTTTATATGTTAGACAGGAATACAGATTTAAAAACTATAACTCCATAATTTTAGTGAGTTTAAACTTATTTTTTCTGCCAAGTTATTTATGTTTGTATATGAGAGATTATGGTACATACTATTGCATGTCTTCTTGTTTTCACTTAAATACTTTATCTTTAGGATTACCCTGTGTGATTAGACCTCAAAATTACCATATCCTGAATACATATATTCCTAAGGGCTTATCAATCATAATTTATCTGTTCATTTCCTTTGTTGTTGGTAGGTTCCCCCCCCCAGTTTTCTCTATTGTGTAGTATCTATCAATGATACTTTTAAAGAATGAATCCTATCATTTTCCATTTTAAATTTTAGTTCCATAGAATAGACTTTTAGAAGTTTAGGAATCTGTTGCAGGCTAGAAATATGTCTAAGATGCTAGGTATAGAATCTGAATAATATGTGCAAGTACTTAGGTTATGATACATTAGGTGAATTTAGATTTCATGTATTACTAAGTATTCTTTTTTTGGGGGGGGGTCTGGTCACAGGGCCTGAACTCTGGGCCTGGGCGCTGTCCCTCAGCTCTTCAGCTCAAGGCTAGTGCTCTACCACTTGAGCCACAGCGCCACTTCCGGCTTTTTTCTTTTTTCTTATGTGGTACTGAGGAATCGAACCCAGGGCCTCAGACATGCAAGGCAAGCGCTCTACCACTGAGCCACCTTCCCAGACCCTCAGTATTCTTAATAGTTATTTAAATTGTCATATCACTGGCATTCAAATGGTTTAGTTGAGCATTTATTCAAATGTTAATTGGCAACTTTTAAAATGTCTTCAAATAGTTGTGCAGTGGTATTTCAGCTTAACATGTCCATTTATGTGTACAACTTGATCAGTGTCACCCCTCCTTCATTCTCTCATTCCCCCCATCCCCGCACCATCAATCCCATTCCCACCCATTTTCTCAGGTTTCCTAGTTCTATTTTCACAACTATACATGGAGTTTTAAGACTCTGTTCATTCACCTCTATCCCTAAATCCCCACCCCTTTTGCCCAAAAAAGACATGTTTCAGCTTCCTAATATTCATTTCATTAAACTGTCTGTGTTGATTGCTCAATGAGGCTACTCCATGTAAAACCACCATTTTGCACACCATAGTTCAGTCAGTTTGATTGACTATATATGCCTATGGCCCTATATATGTTTTCAAATACATTTATGTTTTTATTATTTTGTCACTATTTAAAATTTTTTTATTAACTTCAGCTGTACAAAGGAGTTGCCATTCAAAACACCAGTTTATGAGTATAATGCTTCTTAATCAGTGTCATTCCTTATGTTCACCTTTATGTTTACCTTTTGTAAATCACCTTTTTTGTCCATCATCTATGACTTTTTAAATACTGGTAACTGGACAGACCTAGCCATAGCTCTGCAGTCTTCACTGGGTACACATGTGAAGGTGTGACTCCAGGCAGTTTCCCAATTTTCTCTTTTTATTTCCATCCGCACATTTTTAAAAATGAGACAAAATTAAAACTATAAACTTGTTCTATTGATTCAGTGAGATAATGTGAGCAAAATAATTAGCACAATTTCTGGTATACAGAAAGTATTTACTGAGTAACTTTGATATTGTTTCTTAATAATATTACACTGAATGCTTTTTAATCAAATATCTATTGGGGAAATCAGGATTTTCTATTTACTTACATGAGCTTTTTATGGATTTAATATATTAATCCCATGTCATATTTGCTCATAGATTGATTTTCTAACTTGTTTATTGCTTTGTAATGTCTGCTAAATGGTTTTTAATTATAATTTTGTGTTTTGTCAAAATGTGGACCAATAGTGCTGTAATAGCATTTATTAGAAAGGGAAATAACCATACTTCTTTGTGTAGCCTGTAACACCTGATGTAATAATTGTCATCATAGCATCAAGGGACAGAAATGTAAAAAAGTTTGATACATCAATTTTTCTTTAGTTATCTTCTTTGAATTGTACTTTTAAGTTCATATATTTTTTCATATGGCTTTAAAGAATCAACCTAGGAAGAAGTAACAGAGGTAAAAGAAATAAAATTACTTGAATGATTTGCCTTGCTGAGTTCTTACAATTCAAATGTGAGAATAAATTATATAGTAGAATTTTCTAAACAATAAAACTTCTCATAACTTAAAGTTCTTATACTTCATATACTTCATGGTCTAAAGTCTTTTACTATTAAAGTTCCAGCTATTATCAGGTTATTATATGTTTGTACAAATAGAAAGAAATAGGAAAGGCTTAAAAGTACAATAGGATCATCGTGATTTTCTAGTGGTTTTTTTCCCCAGTTCTACAAAGCGCTTAGTCACATGTGAACACTAATTAGACAGGTATTATTTTATTCTTGGCAATATCAAATTCAACTAAATATTAAAATTCAGATATTCTGAAGGAAGTAAAGAAATGGAGGTGAAAAGCTTTAGAACCTTCCACAAATTCTTTATTAGTACTGGAATAGAGACTTTTGAACTTCTCTTAGAATAAAAATGTACTCAGTACTTAACATAAAAATTTTCAAGGGATACAGGTGGACCCATTGCAACAATGAGACATACAAGTTCTATGTCAAAAACGAACTTTACAACTTTGGGGGGGGAGGAGGATTGGGTGGGGACAGGCAGAGGATAGGAAAGGATAGGAAGGGGAAGCAAAGGAGGAGGCTGCAATGCTTGATAAGAAATGTACTCATTATCTTGCCCATGTAATTGTAACCCCTCTGTACAATATTTTCACAATAAAAACAATAAACAATAAAAATTTTCAGTAATGGATGCCACACCGTCTAGGTCTTTATTCAGATGCAATCTCTACTTGATAGACTGAAATTTTACATCTCAAATTAGCACAGTTTTCAGATGCAGATAATGACATCAGAATTGCTTTGGGCTTTGTTTGAGGATTGAATCAATGATTTATTGTCATAAATATTGATTTCCTTTCCTGGTTGTTTTATGAACTGTGTGGGAAGTACCATTGTATTCAGCTTTTGTGTTGCTTTTGTTTATCCTGAGAGCAGCAATGATTGTGGATGTTGCCTTGTTTCTATTAGTCTTCATTGTGCATCAGTGATCGTGAGGTTTCCTTGACTATTTGTATTTCAGACAATAAACTGGGCATGAGAAAGACAATATGAAATTGAATGCCTTTGCAAAGTGGCATTTGACATTTTCTATTTTTATAAATGTGGTACCTTTTACCCAATATCCAGGAAACTTTTGACAAAAAATAAATTTCCACTGACTTATGTGTTAAATCCCAGCGTCTGTTATTTATATGTGACTTGCACTAAATTAAGGTAATTTAATCTTCTTGGCCAGGGTCAAGTGCACTAAAAGAGAATGTGTGTTATGAATAAACATTATTAAAAACAACCATTACACAGCGGCTTTTCCTAGTCAAATAATTACAAATAGATTAAGCATATTCTCTAATCACAGAACCTAAAAATATCTCATGTTGAATTAGTAATTTCATCTCTTCTAAGGGTATTTTATTTACACCCAGTAATTCATAGTTGTTCGTTGGATCTGATGGAGGTTGTAGAGGAGTGTGTAGCTGTGAGTAATATAAAGTAGCATGATCCAGAAAAGTAAATCAGAATGGTTTTAATGTTTACCAGCCAATTACAAAACCAGCCATCCACTTGCTACTTCTTAGTCCAATAGTAGATTTTAAATTGTTCAGTATGAATTCAAGATAGGAAGGAGACTTCTGGAAGTTTTCCTTGTCTCTTTGCCATGATCAGATGAACATCTTTCATTCTTGTTTTTGAACTACTCCAGTAGTTTTCACAATTTGTTGTCCTATAAAGTAATAGATGGCCGAAATTTTGGGCACACTAAATTAAAATTCCATTTCTCATGAATTCCTTAATCGAGTGCAAGTCATTATGTGCTTTGTTGATTCTTAAGTGCAAAGATAATTGCAATGGGCAGCATGAAAAGGGTTTGATTATTGCCTGTCAACGCTTGTGAATTCTAATAGGTCTAATTGCATAGCATCAGTTCATCATCTCAGCATCACTTCTTTTTATTATTAGCTCTCTGAATTATAATGTGCTCATAAAGAATATTGTAGAAGATCAGAGATGACATGGGACATGGCCTATTCGAATTTTTAGCCCTTACTTTATGCAACTTTTGAAATGAAAAGTTTATTATGGAGTGCCATTTTCTGGAAACTAATTTTACTATGTTCTTATATGATCAAATGAATACAGTCCAATATTCTACATATGAATTTCCCTTTGTAATAATTCTATCAAGTGACTGCTAAGACCTTATTTGCTCAGATGGTTCCTATAAATTCAGAATATCATGTGTTAGTTGGAAAACATTTATTCAACGTTTTAGTGGGAATCCCTGATAGCTCTTGTCAGAGTTTCTAGGCTATACACAAGAGAATTCTAATTCTATACACAAGGGAAAGAAAGATCTTCTACTGAATAACATTGCAGACTCTACCAGAAACTCCAATTGTAAACTGGAAGCCCAACAGCCATGGAGATGCTGCATACTTATATTTAAACTTTAGAAACAGCATTGCCCTATTATGAAGAAGCAATATAGACATTTAATCAATCTACAGGTAAACTAATGTGCCATATGTACAAGTATATTTGATAATAATGACTAAAAATATGAGAATACCCTTTAACAAGTACTATATTTTAATATATTTTTATATTTAATAATTAACATTTTAATTATTTACAATCATCTGAAGGGTTCTTATGAACAAAATTTTGTCATAAAAAATTTCTAGATAAGGCTCAAAGTATCACCCGTGATCACTGGATGATATATGGCAAAGCTTGAGTTTAAACAGCAAATTCTCCCATGGCTTGTATGGTATTATTAATATACACTATGGCATGGTTTATTCAAATAAATAACACCAGACTCTTTAACAGTGAATGCTGGAAAAAGATGATCACATTGCTAAATTGGAATTCCAAATAAACCTTCGAATATTTCTTTTAGAATAATATGATAATCCACATTTGTGAATGAGTCAATTTCACATGATTGCTTAATAGCAGCTAAATAAATGGAAAGAAACATCAGCTGGTGCTGTTTAAGCAACTATTTAAGAATGAGGAGTAAATTGATCACTGACAGAATTGCCCATGACTTTTCCATTTTCAATAGTATGTGAGTCTTAAGTGGGCAAGACTTGAATGAGGAAGAACCAGATTACAAATCTGGGGTCTGGGATGGGATGCCTCATGGGATGGGCTTGGCTAAGGTTGCCATCACTATTTGCCTTTGACTTTCCATTGCAAGGCACTGAGTTCCTAGTGGGAATGTCCAGAGAGTGACTACTCCAAGAGATCAAGACAGAACTTGCAGAGTTTATCACCTTCTGTTGGAAGTCCCACAGCATCACTTCAGTGCTTATGATTGGTGATAAGCAAGTCACAGTAGCCATCTGAAAACCATTGGGAAGAGATTTATACTCAGGCTTTTGATGAAAGTATGGCAAGGTCATGTTACAGAAGAGCTGGCACGATACATTGTTGTGGCCATCTTTGGATAATATAGCCTGCTACAGGGAATGAGTCAACTTCATGTTATTGCTTCCTGGACAGTAAAGCAATTTGGGAAGAAACAGTCCCCCAGCAGGTATAAATTATTGTCTTAAACATCCCTCTGAAGATTACTTTAATGAGAAGATACCTCTTTGCTTTGTGAGTCTGTGTGATGAAAAGCGAAAATGGAACCTAATTTATTTTTTATAGAGGGAATGTTTGGTTCTTTTTCAAAGATCCTTCACAATATATAGTCTAGTTGTAAATACTTTATAAACCCTGGGGTTTGCTTCCAAATATAAAGGATTAAGGGACAATATTAATCCTAAATTTGCTGTACCATAGGAAAATTGTAATATATCCTACACTTGGATAGAGAAATAAAATACCACACACAAATAACCATTCCGTATGTACTGCTTTAAAAGTTCTAGATATGAACAATGACATAATGAAGCTACTGACTACAATATTACCATAATTTTTAAAGACAAATATAGTTTATTTTGAGTAATATGTAAAGAATATTATGAATGGAGCCACGTAATGTTTAATACCTTGTGTCAACTTTCTTATTATGTATGACACATAGTCGGTGATATTTACCTTGTCCCATGTATTGATTCTTCATTATTCTTTATTGGTCAGTACTATTTCATCTTAATTTTGCCCCTAATTCTTTTAATTTCCTGTATATTATTCTTTCTGTTATGCTTCCTCTTTTCTTATGATCCAAAAATCCCCACTTCTGTTGTTTTTTTCTTTGTTCTATGAACTTCTGTTAGCCATTTTAATAGGTCTGGTTGGCTGATGATATATTCTCTTCATTTTCCTTTCTTAGATAATGTCTTTTCTTCCCCATTTACTTCTGTAGGATAATTTTAATGGACATAGAACTCTAGGTTTGATAGTTCTTTCTTTGCATCACGTGGAAGGTATTGTGCCCATTCCTTCTTACTGCCACGTCTGGTGACAAAAGCAAACTCTCCTTTGCATTGTTTACTCCTATATAGAGAAGGTTTCTTTGCTTCATTGTTGCTTTCAAGGTTTGTCTGTCTACCTTCAGACAGTTGCTTTGTTTTTTTGTTGGGGACTGGGTTTGTTGAGTTATGTTTGAGACAGTTTCACTATGTTGCTCAAGCTGATTAAACTCTTGGGCTCAAGTGATATGCCTACCAAAAACCTCCTGCCTTTGTAACTGTTTACTGAAGCACTTTAATGATGATTGTTTTAAGAGCTTAAGATAGTTCTAACATTTGTGTTATCTGTCTAGAGATTGTCTAGAGATTGTCTCTTCTAAGATGAACTTTTCTGTTCTTGGTAACAAGTGATTTTCTATCATGACCTGCATGTTATATGAGACTTTGATTTCATTTTAAACTCTGTCTTTGCACATGTTTGCTGCAGAATCACATCTCAGGGCAAGAGTATCTTGTTATTTTCTGGGCAAACATATGATTTTAGAAACTCTGCTAGGCCTCAGATAATGCAGTCTGAGCCCTGAGAAGGAGGATGGTTTTGTGGCTGTTCTCCAATCAGCCTTCATCCCTCTAGAGGTGAGAAGAGCTACTGGATGGTAGTAGTGTATTTCCTGCTTCCTGTATCTCTTCTGACACTACAGGGGGTAGGGCTCATCACTACCTGTCAGGGATGTAAGTCCTCGGCCACCCTACAGGGTAGGGAATGTTTTTTCATTACACTGGTGTAAGTGAAAATTTAGACTTCTCACTGACTTTGCCAACAGTGGAAGGGATGGCCATTGGCTTTTCTATCTAAATTGGTAGAAGTAGGACATTTATTATCTTATTTATCTTACAAATGACTCTTTGCTATTTCTTTGGAGTGAGGAGAGGTTATTGTTCAACTTTTACTTGTTTTCAAGAATCTGCTCTTACTGACATTTCTGACTTATAGAATGTTTTAGAGCCTAGGCTGGGCTATGTGACAAAAAAAAAAAAAAAGAATCCAGAGAAAACACTGCCATATCGGTACTAAAGCCTACCTTCTCTTCACTTTTCAGTCTTATAGTTTGTTTTATGTACATCATGCAGAGTTTTCAACTACAATTAGCAGGAAGGATGGAGAAAAAGTCTAACTGTGCATCTTATTCCAGAACTAGGTATTCTTTGCTTTATGCAAATATGTTTAGCATGGGGTCTTCATGAATGCTAAGGGTACAGAGTAGGGACAAAATTCAGAGTCACAACTCTCTGCCCTATAGTAACACTCAATGAGGATTAGTTCTCTTTAAAGTCCTAGTCTCTGAAAGAACAATTTTCTTTTTTGTTGTTATTATAAAGGTGGTATACAAAAGGGGTTACTGTTTCATTAGGCAGGTAATAAGTACTTTTCTTTGCTCTCTCACAAGATTTCCCTCCCATCCTTGCCCAGGAGGTATATAGTTCATTTTTGGCATAGTGTTACTAATTACCACTGCTGCATTTATTCACCATGTGTCTCTCCATTTCTGTGCTCCCCTAACCCTCACAAAGATAGATAAATTAACAAGTAAGACAAAAAGAAAAGAAAAGAAAAGGCCTTCTTTCCTTTTCTTGGAATTCAATAAATATTATTTTATATGATCAAAGACACAGAGACATTGCATCTTTATGTTCATCTCTTAAGAGCATCTTCCCTGGTCTCACTGTGTGTGAATGCCTAGAGTCCTGTATAAATTATCACATCCCATTGCATTTTAGATCTAGCTTTCACATATGAGAGAAAACATGGGCTGTTTGTCTCTGAGTTTGGCTTACCTCACTTAACATTACTAAACCAATCATCTTTTATAGAGCAGTTGTTCTCAGACCTGGATTGGGGTGGGAAGGAGCTGTAGTCAAAGCCTTTCTATCACTGTGAATGCAGGAATTTTCTCATCATTTAATATACAGCACAGCAGTAGTTGCTTGTGCCTTCACATGCATGTAAAAAGCCACATAAAACCTCTGACTTTTACATATTGATGAAGGCAAACAAACCAAGGGCCAAAGCATACAGAATTTTGTAAAAAAAAATAATCTGGAAGGACATAGAAGGAATCTTCTTCATTTCCTAAAATGGTAATTTCTGTGTAATCTAACCTTTCCTTATGCCAGTATGGCTCTACTGGAGTTTATTTGTAAAATAAAATGTTCTTTCTATAGTGAGTCTCTGTAATTCTATTCCTTACTAAAGCCCTGTGATCAGCTAACATAACCACATCTAAGATCTCTTGGTAGACGTGGGTTTTCCAAGTGTCACTGCATTTATTTCCCTCACATTAGTATTTACTGTCTGCATATACATTTTGAAGATTTGGCCAGTTGACTGCTTTACATTGAAATACCCAAGTATGCTTTGTGAAAAATGGAAGCAGCTCTCTGGCTTTAGATTTGTGTCATTTTCTATAGCATGCATTTTTCCTTGCTATGTATTTTTTTAAATTTTTTGGTAGGTAATGTAATTACTGAGGGTAACTCTAGTGGAAAAGCTGTATTTGGGTCTTTTCAGTTGTACTATAAGCACTTTTTGGACAGATTTCATGGGAATAATAAACTCTGTTTTCCTGTTCATGTTTTGCATATTCTAGATAAAGTCAATGTTAATTTACAAACTGTTTCATCCATTCAGGCAGTCATTTATTTAGTGTTCATTAACTGTGTATAACTGAATTCTATGGTATGTTATTTTTTCTCTTCCAGTTTACTTTTGTGATATTTTGTTATTATTTTTATAACTGTGTATATCACACACTTGTAAACCCATCACCATCACTACCCAATTCCAGACTATTTTCACATCCATTTAAAAGAACCATATTGGCCAGGCCCAGGTGGCTCATGTCTATAATTCTAGCTACTAAGGAGGTTGAGATCTGAGGATCATGGTTCAAAGCCAGCCCTGGCAGGAAAGTCCCTGAGACTCTTATCTCCAATAGACCATCAGAAAACAAGAAGTGGTGCTCTGGTTCAAGTGGTAAAGTGCTAGCCTTGAACTGAAGAGCTGAGGGACAGCATCCAGGCCTAGAGTTCAAGCCTATGACTGACCAAAAACAAAAACAAAACAAAAAACCATAGCTACTGAGCAACTGTGACTTATGCCTGTAATCCTACTCAGAAGTTGATATTTGAGGATTGCAGTTGGAAGCCAACCCAGGCAGGAAAGTCCATGAGACTCTTATCTTTGCTTCCAAAATAAAGCTGGAAATGGAGCTGTGCCTCAAGTGTTAGAGCACTAGTCTTGAGCACAAAAGCTAAGGGACAGTGCCTAGACTTAGCGTCCTAGCCCCAGGAAGGGCAAAACTAAAGAAAAATAAAAAAGAACCATATCCATTAGTATGTTTCTCAATTCCTTTAACCTCCTTTCTGGCAACCACTAGTCTACATTTTGCATTGTATGTTTGCCTCTTCTGTGCCTGTTATATGACTATAATTGTACAATAATAGGTGGACTTCCACATGTGTTTTCTCTTACATAGCCTAATGTTCTTAAGATTCATGCATATGGTGACATATATCATATTTCATTCCTTTTTATGGTGGACTAATTCATTTTATGGGTATGTATTGGATTATTCATTTATCATGGTACTTTGAGACATTTCTACTTCTGGCTATCATAATAAAGCAACTATGTACTTTTGGGTATAGGTTTCAGGTGGATATACATTATTCTCTTAGATAGATACCTAATAGTAGAAATTCTATATCATATATTAAGTCCTCGTGTAACATTTTTAAGAGCTATTTTCAAAAGTACAATCTGCATTCTCCCAGCACCTAAGGTTTTTAATTTCTTTACAGCCACAGTAACACTGCCTTTTTCATTATAGCCAACCTAGTGACTGGCGTGGTACCTCATTGTGGTTTAAATTTGAATTTCCCTAATGACTATCATTGAACACATTATCATGTGCTTATTGGCTACTTTTATATCTTCTTTATAACCATTTTCAATCCCCTCTTTGACCTATCTTAAGTCCATTTTACTCAAATTACACACTGAACATGTCTTCAATTTGAGCTACAATACTTTGGCTTAAGCCTAGAAGCATACTTTCTGTAAAATTTCTTCTTCTCACAATTATTGTACATACACATCCTGATTTTGTAATTTAAATTATTTCAATCAATCTCTCAATTACTGTCATTAATGTTCTGTTGACATTTAATCCAGGACGAGCTCTTCCTACTGTAATATTTATCTAAAATGTGCTTGTCTCTCTTAGCTCTTCACTATAATTTATAAGAACTAAAGTAGAAATTGGACAAGTTTTGCTTTACACATAGTGACATTTAAAACTAGATTATAATTAGTATATGTAACACAGGGCATAGCAGGTCAGGGGAAGCCAGACAGGTCAAATAGAAGAAGCTAATTAATATAATAGATAAGCCAAAGGTCATAGTTGTGGGTGCAGTTGGTGTGAGAATCCAGTGGGTAATATTAAGGTCACAGTTTGGGTACCAAATAAAGCACTGAAATATAAGGTCATGGGTAGAATCTTGGTGAGAATGTTGCTGGCCACTATTCTTGGTCTATACTGGTAGTTTTCAGTATTTAGTCACTATGTAGTCTATTTTTAGTTTGGAGTCCCAAACCATTATCATCACCAGCAGCAGCAGCAGCAGCAGCAGCAGCAGCAGCAGCAGCAGCAGAGAATTTGTTAGAAATGAACATTATTAGTTTCTAAATGCCTCCCTCTCCTAAGCTTACTGAGTCAGAAACTCTAAAATGTGAACCACCAACCATTTTACTAAGCTGTCCAGATGGTTTTGAATACCATCAAGTTTGAGACTAATGATTTAATTTCTAAGAGTGGTTCAAAAGGAGAGCATGGTTGAGAATTGTAGCAAGAGTTTACTATTAGTGAAGGCAAACAACCACGTGTGCCTATAAACAAAATCCAGCTAAATATCATTCATTGTACACTGCTGCCATCAGAAACATGTAAAGTATGAGTGGATGTGCTTAGTAATTTCTTGTGAGGACAGGAATGGGTGTCAGGAATTGAGGACATCTGATTACCCAAAGTAAGAAGGCTCAAGGAGGAGTTAAGTTCTCTAGTCAGCATTTGAATCCCTAACTTGAAGTCTTTAAGTTGTTACTCTAAGGATATCAGACAATCGAGTTATTAAAGAACTTGTTTTTTCTTCCCTGGACCTATGTGACTCATAGGAAATAAACCTCATTCCACATGCATTAATCTACACCATTATAAAAAGGAAGTTTTTTTTGCCAGACACCAGGGGCTCACACCTGTAATCCTACCTACTCAGGAGGCTGAAATCTGAGGATCACAGTTAAAAGCCAGCCAGGGCAGAAAACTCTGTGAGACTCTTATCTCCAATAAACCACTAGAAAACGAGAAGTGGTGCTGTGGCTCAAGTGTTAGAGTGCTCTCCTTGAGCCGAAGAGCTCAGGGAAAGCACCCACGCCCAGAGTTCAAGCCCCACAACTGACAAAAATAAATAAATAAATAAACAGTAAAATAAAAAGGAAGTTTTAGCAACTTTGGATAGAGGTCTTCTCACCAAAGCATGATCACCATGTGCTTTGAGAGATCTCTAGAGGACTTTTCCAGTTAGGAGTTCTGAAGCAGATGAAAATTAATCTGAGTATAGGGTAGATGTGTAGAAAGACAATCCCATTAGAGGGAGAGAAGGTCAAGGCCTTGGGCCTGTGTTACTAAGTGCAAGGTGAGTTCATCTGGTTTGTAACCCTTGTTCCTTGAATGAAGGCATTCATATAGTTTGTCATAAGCATGTCATGAAGAACAAGGAAGATATCTGGAAAGCATGTTGCTTATTAGAGGGGCTCATAGTTTCCCTTGGAATCATGTGAGATGGGCAAATGCATCAGAAGTTATAGAAACAAGCCACACCTCAAAAAGGGAAAATTATATTCCTATCACAAAATAATTCAAATGACAATTTTCTAATAATAGGAAAAACCTTCTATTTCTCTTCTGATCTCTCTGCCTTTCTCCCCTTCCTTTTCTCTAAAGAACCCTATGCAAGTTTCCCGTAAAGAACCAACTATGGTTTTACTCTTCTCTTGCCATGTCCAGGATGGTTGCAATTTGAGTCCTTTCAATGACTGCTACTCTGCCATTACAACAGCAACTAGGATTTAATATCCCTTGGACATCTCAGATCCTAAGAACTAAGTGAGAATTCAAAGACTATCCTATGGCTAGATTCTTATGCCCAGAAATACATTTAGAAAGGGGCCAGGGTCACCCTGTGAAATTTTGTACTCTGATTTTAAATTTGTCTTATCCATGATGTGTTTTTTCCCCATTTAATAAGAAAACATTTGATTTAATATTTCTTTCATTAAAAGAATAGCAAAGCTTATTGGCTTAATATTATGGAAATTTTCATATGCTCCCATCAATAAAGTTGTCTATGGCAATCCTAGAAAGGTTAATTGTCTTGTTCTTGGGGATTTTTATTGTCTGACAGTGTCAAATGCACTCTTGCAATTCATTTATTATATTTGAACTATCGGCATCATCTTAACTAAGCAAAATAAACAGTAGATTTCTGAAAATTCTGTCAAAATGTGTTATTGATATTATCTGTTGTGTAGTGAAAATTCTGTACAGTGAGATAGCTTTGGAAAATAATTCACCTCCTGGATTTGCTTCTCTGGGAAGTGCTATTTGTAATAAAGCATATGAATCAATGTTTAGAATAAAAATAAATATCTCTTCTAGTTTAAGCACTTTAAACAAGATTTGTAATTAATGCATAATAATTACATAGCTAAAAACAACATTTCAGAATTGAACTATACTATTCTGGTAAACATTTAAATCCATGATTATTTAGTGTGCATGATATTTATAAAAAAAATAGAGCATAAAATCAGTCTGACTTCAAGCAACCTTGTCATCAGTTCTAAAACAAGCACTATGTAATATCTAGAATGATACTCTGAGTCATCAAAATAGTGAAAATATATTTTCTCTCTTTTTTGTGGTGTGTGCATATTTTTTCAGGTTGGTAGCATATGCACTTTTTGTTATCATGTTTGAAAATAAAATCATGTCAACCTTTAAAAATTGTGTAGATTATAAAAATTTCTCAAATTTAGGTACTCTGAATCATAATTCCATACCCATGTAGGTGTCTCATTTTTATACAATTCAGTAAGGTTATATTACTATTTTTTCTTATTTGAGATATCCTGCCAAGTGATTGGTATTACAAATAATAAATCTATGAACATATATAGATATTATATAAAGCTATGGATTAAAATGTCAAAAAAAAGTCTTTGTTTGAAATGTTCCTGAAATAAAATCCACTAAGGGCTTTATCTTAACAAGATTTACATATGTTTGTGAGTCCTAGGGCTTGAACTCAGGGCCGGGTGTGGTCCTTGAGTTTTATTTTTCTCCAGGTTAGCAATCTACACTTGGGCCACAACTCCTGAGGGTTTTTAAGAGTTTATTGGATATAAGAATTTCACAGTTTCCTGCCCAGGCTGGCTTTTTTTTTTTTTTTTTTTTTTGTCAGTTGTGGTGCTTGAACTCTGGGCCTGGGCTCTGTCCCTTAGATCTTCAGCACAAGGCTAGGGCTCTACCACTTGAGCCACAGCACCACTTCTGGCACAGTAGTTTATTCATATAATCTCAGGTACTTGTGAGGCATGGATAGAGTAGTCCCTGTTAAAGGTCTGCCTTGGGGCAAAAATGAGACTGTATATGGAAAAAGAAGCTAAAGCAAAAAGGGTTATGCTTATGACTCAAGTTGTAGAGTGCTTGCCTAGCAAGTGTGAGGCCCTAAATTCAAACAGTAGCACTACCACCACTACCGCAACAACAAAACATCTGAAGATTAAACTATGAGCCAAAGGAATATTCTAATGTGCCCAGCAGATAACATATTTGAGAGAAAATAAGGTAAATGAGATTTAGTCTCATATATAAATTCATGGCTCATGCCTATAATCCTTGCAACTCAAGAGACTGAGAACTAGAAGCTCAAAGTTCAAAGCCACCCCAGGCAGAAAAGTCCTTGAGGTTATATCTCCAATTATGAGCACAAAAGTCAGATGATAAGCATGGCTCAAGTGGTAGAGCACCAGCTGTAAGCTAGCAAGCCAAGAGAGCTCAAGTCCTTGAGTTCAATTGCTGAAACTGACAAAGAAAAAGAAAAAATATAGACACAATACATGGAGACAGATAATAATGAACTAAATACAGATCACATTGTTCTCCTACTGAAGCTCATTGTAAATAGTTATATGCAAATTCTAATAATAATCAATTGAGGATTGATCACCTCCCACATGCCAAGATGCCGTGTTTCATGCTTTCAGCTATACTCCATCATTGAGTCTCTATAACAAATCTGACAATTATATAATCAGTTCTGGTATTGAGAAAAAGTACTTTTCCCAGATTCACCAAGTAAGTGAGTAGTCTAGTAAGTAGGCTCTGTTGTTAGAACATGAAGATTGGTTTCTTGGTTCCTTTCTGATATTATAGTGTATAGTTATATTATTATTTCTGATATTGTATTGTCTTATAATTAGCACATTCTATTGACATTCTATTTTTCTCTAGAGACTATCCTATAATATCATTTTCCTACTCCAATCATATCTTCATTTTATTTAACTACCTTCATTTCTCTCCTCATAATGTCAACAAGCTTAGCTGTCATCTTAACCCACAATCCCATTTCTAAATGAAAATAAGAATATTTACCGATTGGCTGGCACAATAGTGTACTGTTAGAGAAAGGCACCAAATGTTCTTTACTTCCAGGTGTTCCTTTCTTTTTCAACCTGATGTTCATTAGTTAATGTTCAAGGCTTCCATGCCAACATTTCCTCCTTAACATTTGAATTGTGATGAAAAGTTCTTTTTGGTTTTGTTTGAGTGGTTTTACATTAATTCTTCCCACTGAATAATCTTACAGAGGCACATGTTGGCCTCTGTGAGTCTTAGTCTCATAATGAATAAGGTTTAAAAGGCTCAGTTATATATTCTCTTCCCTTCAGTGATTCTGTGTCAGGCTCAAAAGAGGCAAGTGTTAAAAAGAAAATAAGTCTTGTTGGAAAATGAAAATGAGTTACCTTTGATCACATTGTTTTGTTTTGTTTTACAGAAATCTTCAGCTTATTCTCTTCATTTTGCTGCATTTGATTTTCGAGTTGAACATAGGCTATCAGAAGGGCTTCCAAAACACAATATTTCAGCCCAAGTCACCATTCTAGTTCCCTAATTTGGTTATCTCCTCATTCCTTGGAATGAGTTTTGACCAAGCCTCTCCCTCCTCTTCCACTTCTGCTAAGATTCTTACCAAAATTTATTATTATATTATTATGTTATTATTAACTGGCAATTGTTATTGCCTTGTTTTATTTGAGGATTCTTAAATCATCTCTCTCCCATTTTTAAAACCATTCCTGCTACCCTGTTTTAATATCGAATAGCTTCCTTTTTGATAGTAGTTTCCAAATACTCTACAAAGAAGAAAACATGAGTTAATAAAACCATGTCATGATTTCCTCAAAAATTCATGATCCCAAAGCATCCCTCCTGGTTTTATTCCATGCTTATAGAATTGTTGCTTCAAATTCAGCTCCAATTTTTTTTCTTTCTGCCCTAGAAGCAATTGATAGCAAGAATCTTAAGACAGTTCTCCTAAGAAACTGTGTAAGGAACGCTTTCCCATCCCTAAGAAGTTGGAGGGCAGAAATGCCTCCAGATTCTGAAGTTTAAACATTAAACAATCGCATATATTTAAAATTTCTTTAAAATACCTTAATCTATATAAAAGCAAAATTAGAGGTCATTTTGGTTTTTGCTAAACTTTTTACAGATGTTAAAACTTTCATTATTAAACCACAACAGAGATCAATCACAAATAGAGACCTTGAGCAATAAAAAGATTTTCAGTGCCAGATGTTTAGTGTGTTAGGTTTCCTACATGAATCATGGAGTAACAAGTTCTAAATATCTCAAGTATGATCTAAAATCCTAAAAGACAGCTCTTATAAAAGCATCACAAAAGCTGGGTACTAGTGTTTCACACCTGTAATCCAAGCTATTTAGGAGGCTGAGATCTGTAGATGGTGGTTTGAAGCCAGCCTGGGCAGGAGAGGCCATGAAACTCTTAACTCCAATTAACCAGTAAAATGCTGAAAGTGGAGGCATACTCAAATGGCAGACAACTAGCCTTGAGCAAAAAAGCCAAGTGAGAGCATAAGGGCCTGCATTTAAGCTCTAGTACATGCACAAAAATAAATACATACATAAATAGATAAAATATTCTTTTTGCTATTTTCATTTTATCATTACCTTTAAGTAGTTGTATAAAAGTGTTGCCATTTAAAAAGCAGTTTATGAATACAATATATCTTGATTAATACCACCCCTTCTCACACTTTTCTTAATTTTGTAGGATATACATTGGATTCTTGACTGCATTTTTGCCCTGTTCTCTTCATTTATATATTCCCTTTCCACTTTACACTACCCTCATTCCTTTCAAGTACCTGCTTCCTGTGTTTTTATATTTCTGAATTTTAATTTTTGGCTTTTTCAGGAATTACCCTATTAGAAATCTTCCTTGAATCTGTAATATTCTAGTTAATATCTTTGTATATATTTGCATGCCACCCAACATATTTACTTGAAGACTTCTAAGCTAAATATAGCTTCTATGTACAAGGGAAAGCATGAATCCTTTTCTTTCTCAGCCTGACTTCATTTAACATACTTTTTTCCCCAGGTCTTTCCAAATGGTACAATATCACTCTAATGGATGAATAAAATTCCCTTGCATATACATCTACATTTTCATGACCTATATTCATCCATCAAGGGGCATCTGGGTTCATTGTGTACTTCAGCTATGGTGAATAGTTTGCTGCAGTAAACATAGTTGTACTGGTGGCTTTACTGTATCCTGTTTTGTAATCTTTTGGATAAATGTCCAGGAGTAGAAATGGTAGTTCATAAGGTAGTTTTATGTTGAATTTTTTGAGAAATCTTCCCACTGATTTCCATGGTAATTGAACAAGTAGTTTACAATCCCACCAATAGTGTATTAGGGTTCCCTTTTGACTGCATCCTCTTTAGCATGTGTTATCATTTTAAAAAATCAGGAGTGCCTGTCTCTATGTAAATTATAATATAGATACATTATCATGTGCCATAACAAATGCAATACCTTTGTTTTCCCCTACACAGTAAAAATAGAGGTCCTTGTTCTTCACAATTGAGAGCCAGATAAAGTAAATATAGTGTCCATGTTGTATTTGAAAATCTTATACTCATAGTTATCTATTTTATTTGCACAGTGAAAAGCTCTAGTGTAACAGTTATCAACAATGTGAGCAAAAGTATGTAGATGTTTGTTGTGAACAATGAGTTCACCATCTTCTGAAAAAAAATAAGGATGTAATATTATTTGCAGTCTAGCTTGTGTCCCTCTAGAACAAACACCTATTGTGAATTTGCCTAGCAAAATGAGCATAGTTATTTAAATCTTTCATCATTCCCCTTACCGTATATTGTTGAATTTGTGTAAATTAGAGTCATAAATCTCAAAGTTTCACACTACAGAAATTGTCACATATCATTTCTCTTAGAAATTCTCAATAAAATTCTTCAAATATTCTGTCCTTCTCATTTTTTCCCCTAAATTTGAATATTCCTGAAGAAAATAAGGGGTCAGACACATATTGACCTATATAGCATTAAAGTGGAACCAAATGAGAGCAACGGTATAAAAGTATTGGAAAGGTAGAGTCCAGAGAAGTCCCTGGTCTGAATAAATATCAAATCTGATGGAGATATAGGTTAATTATATCCAAATGTCACTTTTTATCCCCAAGGGTAAATGATGACCCCATTAATTCTTTGAAAGGATAATGTAGAAAGGTCTTTCATACTCCATTTTGTAACTTGGGAGG
Organism: Dipodomys ordii; assembly: GCF_000151885.1. Taxonomy (NCBI): domain Eukaryota; kingdom Metazoa; phylum Chordata; class Mammalia; order Rodentia; family Heteromyidae; genus Dipodomys; species Dipodomys ordii. The sequence continues at coordinate 1,644,069 of NW_012267229.1, read as the reverse complement.
CAAAAATAATGTCTAAAACATAGCAGATTTATTCTATAATGAGCCATATGCACATGAAAGAAAAGCCACATTTAGAAAATGTGCTTATTTAATTATCTTTTGAAAAGCAAGACAAAGGAGTCATATATATATATATATATATGCATTTTTCAAGAGCAATTCTCATCGCTTTTGTTAAAGAGCATGATTGTGCTGGAGATTTTATTTTTATACTCATCAGCAGTGTAGTTGTTAGGAAATCACTGATTAGGCTTCGTTGAATCTTTCTGTGAAGAAATAGTTTCTTGGCTCTATAAAATGTTGTGTTGAGTGATCTGAACCCGTAGAACTAGATTCCATTGCTTGCCCAGTCTAGACTCTCCATTCCACCTCATTGTTTGTCCTAATCCAGTGCATCACCTCTGATTAGATTGATTATAATCGGGACAACTTTTATGTAATCAAACACAAACTCACTAATTATCCATTAAGCAACTGTTCCCATCGAGTTCTTGGCTTTGTGGGAGCCACAGACATACATTTGTCACGTTCCCTGCAGCGGAAGCGTGGCGTCACCACAGGATGATAGGAATCACAGAATCATTCCAGCTTAGGTTAGAAAGAATTTCAAAGCAGTGGTAGGTAATGCTTTGGCTTTGCTGATAGGATGTCACATTATTGGAGAACCAGATTAATGGAATCTCCTCAAAAATGTTAGTAATGCTCAAATGCAAGTGATAATAGGAACCCAAGTATGAACGATTAGTTCCTGTGTAGATCCCATCTTCAGGGGAGCTAAATACTTCTTGGGACTCCTAAGAGTGGCAAGAGGTGGAGAAGCATGTAGGTCTCCATATCTCAGGAAATTTCTGGGGCCAGAAAAGCATAGGACTGACACAGGAAGAATGAGTGAATTCTCAGTATGTATTGAATAAAAGGCAGAATTAATGATGGAGTGAATTACTGCAGAAGAATCTTTCCTGTACAGGCTTGTGGCAGGGAGGGATTTGTGAAAGATCCTGAAAACCAGCAAGCACGTGTAAACTCAGAATCAGCTTGGTGTCCTGACATTGACCCCTCTGCCCATTTCAGTTCTAGTCTAGCTTCTTGCATTTAGAATTACCCTTGCAGTGGGGTCGAATATGCATGAATATATTTTTTAACCACAACCTAGGATTGTAAAATCTTATTTTCTCCTCATATCTTAGCAAAGTACTGGGATTGCATCTCTCTGAAGAACGTAAGCTGCTGCCATCTCTTGAACCAGAACAAAGATCTCATTATCATCGTCCTTGAAAAAGTCATATTGTCTGTTGGGACCTCCACCTCCTCTCAACCCCACTATTGAAGCGCTAGAAATGCCATGGGTTTGACTCACTTCCTTTGGGGATGTGTTCTCTTTGAGCTCATTCTAAAATGATGCCAAATTTGGAATTTTGAGAGCTGCTCAGCTTCCCTTGGTTTCTCTGAGACCCCCCTCAGTTGGAAATAACACTATTGTAATGCACATGCCCCCAGTTCCCTGTGGAATCTCAAAGACCGTGTAAGTGGTTGACTATAGGATCTCTCTTTCATAAAATCTCAATCTGTATTACTAGATATGGCTATGTGGAAAGGTCTAATTTGAAATACTACGCAGTCACAGACAGCAACAAGGTCATTAAAAAAAAAAAGTCATTCTTAAATAGATCTTTGACACAAGAGAGTTTAAAGATAACCGCCCACCCCCTTTGAACAGAGCAAAGTTTTGGTAGAAATTAATTGAAGAACATCTTACTTCTTATAAGTGGAGCTTCAAACCTAAAAGCTCTGAACCCCAGGAAGTGTGAAATGCACTGTCAGCACATGGCTTTCCATTGTCACATCCTCATGTAAAAATGGGACTAACCCTCAAATTGAGCCGTGTGTATGCATTCAAGCTTTACCAGTGCATTCTATGTATAAATGCACATGTTTAGCAGATGTGTACTTAATCTTAGACCTAAAGATCTATAGCACCAAGGAGGCAAGGGCAGTAAAAGCAATAATGCAAATGAAAAAAAAAATAGAGAGCCCACTCACCAAACCAAGAAAGCTAGATTAGAGCATACCATTATTTATTCTAGTTTATTAGTTTATTCTAAACTTATACAAAAAGTTGGATGACTGTGGCTTTTCGGGACATGGAAAGAAAACCATCGTATAACTGAAGATATGTTTGAGAGAATAGTCCAAACAGAGATTTTTTTGCAAGGTGATAGTTGAAGTACATTCTAACTCTTATCTGCCTCAGACTGCAATAGGAATATCATGGAAAATTGATTGTTTTTTTGAACTACAGTAAAAATGAGCTTTGAAAACGTGTATATGATAACACTGACCTACATGGCAAGGAAGGCCAAATTTATTTTGTAGTACAATCAGGTAGTAATTCAATTTCCTGTTAACTGAACTTCTAAGTTTTCTTTTTCAGGTCATAGATTGTTAGTGCTTATCATATAAATTGGCTGATAATATTTACAAATAGTGCTTTTAGTGTTCAGTTTTGTGGTTCTAGCTCTAGAAAAGAAAAACAATTTAAATCCAAGCATTGCTTTTTCTCCTTAAAATTCATGCAATTTGAATATGATTGACAGGGCAAGGCCTCATTATGCGGGCTGTTAGATGGACCGATTATACTTATGAATACTGGGGTGGAGTGAATGAAAGAAACACGTAATTGATTCTACACTTGGTCTGACTGTTCATTAACAGTTTGGATGTAACACAGCCACTTCTGAAATGGAAAAGGATGAGAGAAACCTATATGTACTCTCTCATTTGTTTTAAAATTCATTATGCTAATATTTTCCACAGTGCTCTTGCTGCATTTGTTTCACTAGTCTGATTGAATCTATGTAAATAGTTCTACTGCTTTCAGTATTGATTTGGCATTCCAATCACACATTTTTCAATTTACACTTTTGGAAAATGAGGATAGCTTTTTTTTTCCTGCCCTATCCCTCCCTTAAAGAAAAACCTTCTATTCACTCTCCTTCTCTGTGTCTTTCAGACTAATTTCCCAGGACAAATAGGGGTGGGGAAGTGCAAAGTGTGGCTTATAGCTTCAAAACAAAAGAGCTGATTTATCGACTGATTGATTTCAGAAATAGATGAGCAAAACAGTTTCCATTTTGTTGTTGTTGTTGTTGTTGCTTGCCACCTTGGAGTCTGATGAGGCACAAAAAGGGCCTGCCATCTCATTTTCTATACCTCTTCAAGGGACTGCATTTGAAATGTTGATTAAATGTACAAATTGCATTTCTGTTTCCTTGGCTTTCCTGAGCAAAGCAAGAAAGGGCTTTGTTGCTTGAAGGAAGGCTGCTTCTGCTTTCTCAAATATCTAGGTGAACACTTTGGGGAAGTAGACACGTTTTTCCTGCTCCCAGGGAGTTAGGATGCTGAGTCTCTAATAGCCACACCTGACCTTTCCTTTGTGAACAACTTCTTGCCAGATTTTAAAACAAAAGAAGCAACCAACCTAATGTACCCTGAGCCAGGCAATTCCATCTAGGAACTAGAATTACAGTGCATGATCCAAATTAGATTGTGTTTACAATGAATAAATATATTAATCTCATATTTCAGTCTGTCTAGTTTTGATTTTTAATTAAATCAGCCTTGAGTTATTAAGATAATGGGTCTGAGAACTCCTTACTGCCTATCAATTTAATCCAATCAGTCTTTTCTTTTGTTTGGTTTCAGATTTATGTGCTACCAGACTTTATAATTCATAAATAGACTCACTTTAAAATGCTTCCCAAATGAATGTGGCGCTGTGGCTCAAGTGATAGAACGCTTACCTTGAGCTGAAGAGCTGAGGGACAGTGCCCAGGCCCAGAGTTCAAGCCCTACAACCCACCAAAAGAACAAATGCTCCACCCAAAAGTGTCCTGCATTGTTTGCAAATATGCCTGCAAGTGTTTTGCTATTCCTCTCATCAAGAGTTAGAGGCTATGTCTTTCCAGTTGAAATGAAATGGGCTCTGAATGGTAGTTGCAGCCAATAGAATATTGTGAAAGTGATGCTCTTGACTCTCAAAGCTGAGTTCTAAAAGGGAACACTGCTGGAGGACTTGTTTTGGAGGTTAGAGCTGTCCTTTAAGTAAAACTGAGCCTAGGCTTTCATGCTGTGAGGAAAAGCAAGCTAGTATATATTCTATGACTGTGCAGTGCTTAGATGCTACCCGCTCCCCTTGTTCCTCAGCAACCACCATTGGTTATAACTAAATGAGGGACCCTAAGTTATACCCTTTCAGAAACTTATACTAAAAATATTTTTAAAATCATAAGAAATAGTACATTGGTGGTTGTTGGGTCAAGCCCCTATATCTTGATATAACCTGCTGCACAGCAGACTCCTTATGCATTCAAATACAAGGGTCATCCAGTCACATTGGGAGTGGTTTACTCATAACCATACTGCCATTGTTTCCTTTTTTTCTTTTTTTGTTTTGTTTTGCCCATTGTAGGGCTTGAACTCTGTGCCTTGTCGTTGTCCCTCAGTTCTTCAGCTCCAGGCTAGCCACTTCCAGCTTTTTTCTGCTTATGTGGTGCTGAGGAATTGAACCCAGGGCCTTATGCATGCCAGGCAAACACTCTACCACCGGGCCAACTTCCCAGCCCCCCATTCTGTTATTGTGATCATGCCTCCCCACATTGATTTGTGACTTGGAGCACATTATTCTGCCTCTCTTGTGTTCCTTAAGAAGGAGGAATAAATTTGTTTTTCTATATGTGTTATGTCTAAAAAATTCATGACAATGATACCAAATTTATTGGTTGTGGAGAGACTTTTGAAGTATGTTCTTTTGTTATATTACTACTCTGTGGTATATAAAACTTGGTGCACATATTGAAATTATAATAACATTTTGAAGCTAGCTAACTAGCCATTTAAGAGAAAAATTCCACCTTATCCATTATTTCAACATTATACTTCTTTGAAAATAAAACTTTTACAAAGATTTAGAGAAGCAAAGCAAAAGCTATAACTGGAAACATCATTGTTTCCAGTTCCTTGGGATTATATATAATTTTTTTCTTCAAAAATAGTTTCATGGGGCTGAGAAGGTAGCTCAGTGGTAGAGTGCTTGCCTTGCATGCATGAGGTCCTGGGTTTGATTCCTCAGCACCACATAAGCAGAAAAAGCCAGAAGTGGCACTGTGGCTCAAGTTGTAGAGCACTAGCCTTGAGCTAAAGAGCTGAGGGACAGCGCCCAGGCCCAAAGTTCAGGCCCCACAACCAACAAAAAAATAAAAATAAAAATAGTTAAAAAATAAAAATAGTTTCATATTTATAGTGATCAAAGCTCCTCTTTGAAATTTGACTAATGATCTTTATATTCCTATGGATATGATAAAAGATCTAAGAATATGGTTTAATAAACCATATACACTTTGTTCCAATACTCTAATTTTTCAATAAAAAAGTCACATAACTTGAACACCAAATAATAAGGTAAGTATACCTTGAACAGTCTTCTTTCTTCTATACTTCATTGTTTAGGTTTCTGTCATTCCTTGGTTGATAACCACTGCTACTAATTTATACTTTTAAAGATGTTGCATAAGTCTATTAACTAAAACAAATGTCTTCTTTTTCACATCTGTAAAAGTTTTTCTTTTTCTTTTTTAACACTAATGGTCAAATGCCAAACATACATGTATTAAGTTGGTTACTATTTTGTAATGCCTCTTGGTATTTTCTCATATTCCTTTATAAAGACCTTTATTATGTGTTTTACAGAAGCAAAATATATATTTCATTATATAAATGGATTAATGTAAGTTGTTCTCCAATCTTTATTGTGTGCATTATTATCATGAATGACATGTTTAAGTACTTATTTGAATATGAACAATCATACTCTACATTAGGATGAATACCTAGAAATAGAACTACATGATCAAATGGATTGTAGTTAAAAAAAAAACTACTATGTTTGGTTATACAGCGGATTATCACTCAAGAAAGCAGTTTATAAGTACAATGCGTCTTGAGCAATGTCACTATTTCATCATTCTCTTCCGTCCCTCCCCAACCTCTCCCTTCAATTTTCTTAATTTCATAGGCTATACATTGAATATTATGACTGTATTCTCCTCCCACCCCCACCCCCGATTACACTCTTGAAAAATTGCTCTCTGGAGATAACGCCAATTTGTACTTCATTCTATAAACATGTTTTAGAAACTTGAACTCTGGCTGATGCTCATTTATCTGAATAGGAATTAATTAGACTAATTAGAATTTATAGATCTAATATATAGGCCTGTAGAGAAGGAAATAGGCTTGAGAGTTACAAAGAACCTAATACAACTCATCTTTTATGGTTTGAACAAGAAATGTCCCCACAGGTTCATGGATTGGACACTTGGTTGCCATTGATGGGCTTTTAGGAAAGGATGGGATCCTGCAAACTCTAACATAATGGATTCATTCTTGGACTCATAATACGAAGGCATTGGACGGGAGGGGTATGAAGTAGGACGTGGGGCCTTACAGGAGGAAGTAGGCTGGACCATGTAGAAGATGTAGCTTGTTCCCTGCTGCTTCTCTTTCCTGCTTCTTGTCTGCCACGAAGTGACCAACTTCTTCACCTTGGGCTCCCGTCACTCTGGTGTTCTGCCTGGACACAGCCCAGAGGAAGGGGACAAGCACACCTCAGAATGAAACCTCCTCAAATGTGATCCAAGCAAATCTTTTCTCCTTTAGGTTCTTTCAGGCATTTGTCATAGCCAAAAAAAGTCCATGACTAACATATTCTCTTTTGGGTCTTGAAGACTAAACGCCAAAGGGGAGATCATCTTTTGCAAGGCCACACAGGGACTGTGCCATCTCTGGGACAACTTCTAGTCATGTCTTAGGATGTATAGGCTAATATTCTTTCCATACTACAGATGAAATGACAACCGTCTGTCACTTCTGTCTCTGTTTCTGAAGATCTCTTGAAGTTTCTATGGATGCTTATATTGCTTCCAAGGATGATGGGTGCTATCCATCCTTCAGATTTATTGAATTTAATATTTACATTTCCATTATCAATATCAAGGAATTCAAAATCCATTCATTGACCATAGATTTCACATGCATATAGATTAGATATTTCTGTCTACTATGTAAATGATATTTTGTTTAATAAAATATAAACTAATATGTCATTAGTACAATTATAATAGCAACTTTAAAAAATAGTATTGTAAAAAAAGTGAGCCTAAGACACTCTGAATATTTTTAAAGAATTTTTAGGACAGAATCTTCCCTAATTTCAAACCCCAGTACTACCTGTCCCTCCCTTCCTCTCTCCTACCCCCTATTAAAAAAAATGATCCTTAACTAGTCTGGTGACATGGTGGCTCATTCCTGTAATCCCAGCCACTCAGGAGGTAGATATTGGGGAAAAAACTCTGTCATAGGCCAGCCCCAGGAAAAGGTGTGAATCCAACCTGAAAAGTTAAAGTATGAAAAGGCTGGGAGCATGGTTCAAGTGGTAGTTTGCATGCCCAGCAAGTATAAGGTCCTGAGCTCAAACTCTAATATTACCAACAGTAGAATAAAATGAATCCTTATAGTCAAACAACTCCTGAGACACTTCACTCTGTACAAGATCTTCTTTTACTGACCAGATTTCATTCTGCATTCTGTCTCTTTGTCTCCTTTGTCGAAAAAAAAACAAATTAATGATAGCATAAAGCAAAAAGAAACAACTGATCAGCAGAGAAGGAACAAAGGCAGAGACCAATGAAATGGTGAGTTCCTCTGGATACCTCATCCCTCAGAAGTGGGACTGGAATTAGCAACTGGTCTCCTGATAAAATTTAATTTAAAAAAATGAACTCTATATAGAGTAGTTACTCATAACTATTATGAACAATTAAAGTAATGAAAGAAATTTCCTTTCGAGCCTCACATTGATTGACCTCCCATTCTTTGGATCTAAGAAGTCATCATGTTGGTTGATAATAACACTTGATCTTGGATGCTGTAAATTAATATGGAGCATAAAATACAAAGATCAATATTGTGATGTTGAGGAGGTACATTGATTGGCTGTTTGTCCTCAGACTTTTAAACGAAATGGAGAACTGAAGAAACACAGGAATAATTTTTCATAAAATCCACTTAAGTCATGGAGACAATGATGGTGAAGGAAAGGGTTTGTATGATACTGCTAGTGCTTGCTCTCACAGGCTTCTCTGCATCACCCTTTTTTCCAGTAATTTTTTTTCCTGTCTTCTCACCACTCAAGCAGACAGATCTCCTATAATGCTAGGAAAGAGGCTTACTCGTGTGTGTGTGTGTGTGTGTGTGTGTGTGTGTGTGTGTGTGTGTGTGTGTGTGTGTGTGTGTCCCA
>NW_012267229.1:1612930-1635666 GCF_000151885.1 Dipodomys ordii | reverse complement strand
ACTCGTGTGTGTGTGTGTGTGTGTGTGTGTGTGTGTGTGTGTGTGTGTGTGTGTATGTGTGTGTGTCCCAGTACTGGGGCTTGAATTTAGGTTCTAGGTGCTCTCCTATAGCTTTGTTTTGTTTTGTTTTTCTCAAGGCTAAATGCTCTACCACTTGACCCATAACTCTACTTCTGGCTTTTTGCTGATTAATTGGAGATTAGAATCTCTTGGACTTTTCTCCTGAGCTGGCTTTAAATTTGATCCTCAGATATCAGCTTCCTGAGGAGCCAAAATTATAGGTAGGAGCCACCAGTGCCCCAAATGAGGCTCTTATTCTTGATCTTTTCCATCCACAAAATAGGCCATGGTCAATGCCCTGTTGCTCTTTTATATATTTAATATTTAAGGTACTTGTATAATGGAGAAAGAAAGAAAAGCATAGACTTCAATTTCAGCAATGAGAATGAGAATATCAAAACAGTCCTGAAATGGCATTTCCCAAAGTTTAATTTGTGGAGATGTATTCTTGTGATGAAGTCTGAAAACCACAGGTTTCAATAATCAAACCTAATTGGGACTCTTTTTTTTTTTTTTGGTTGGTCATGGGGCTTGAACTCTTGGCCTGGGCACTGTCCCTCAGTTCTTCAGCTCAAGGCTAGCGCCCAACCACTTGAGTTACAGCACCACCTTCAAACCTGTTTGGAAAACAGAACATTCTATATCCCTGTCCTGGAGATACATAATACATTAAAGGCATACTAAATGCCCAGAGAAGTCTTACACTAAGGTAACTTAATATAATTTTTCAAATTTAACTGACCTTTAAGCCCATATCTGACTGACACTTTGAGAAATACTGCATTATAGAATCCTATGTTGTTCCTCTACAGCTTTTCTCTCATTAACATTCATTGAAGGATTTGGAATATCACAGTTCATTATAAACGAGTAACCACAAGGGGTAGAATAAACTCAAGCAAAGTTCTTCCTCCTTAAATAGAAGTTACCCTATTTCTCTGAAACTCCATTGTATAAAGAGTTGGTATTACTTGAATTTATGAAACACTTACCTGTTACTTTTATTACAAAAATATTTTCATTCTGTACTATATGTTATTAAGTAAAAACTAGTTTCCCTGTATCTCATGCTTCTGCATTGTAGCAGTTCTCACTATAGTGAGAGCCTTGCTCACCTATGAAATAACATCTGCATGAACTCCAAAGTGAAAGTTTTCCTGCCTACTTTGATCACATGACAGCCTCTTTAATCTTGTCTGGCAAGAGTTTAAATATTGTTTCAGAATTAATCACTGAAACTAATGCTTTGAGGCTTTTCTCAAATATCAAATAGGAGTCTCAACATTTAGCATGCAACAACAAAGACTTTTTCCCCTTCATAATTTGTGTCTCTGTTAGAATTTCATGCGAAATTTAAATTGTGCCAAATTCTTGTTTATGTAATATGTTCTTATTCTTGTCCTTTTTGTTAAAATAAAGTATTCTTGATTAGCCAAAGAAAATAATTTTAGTATAATGATCTAATGATATAAACCCAAAGTTTATATTTGGCCAGAATTTATCCTTTTTTATTTTATTTTTTTAATTTTGTGCCAGACCTAGGGCTTGAGTTCAGAGCCTAGGTGCTATCCTTGAGCTTTGTTTTGCTCAAGACTTGAGCCACAGTTCCACTTCCAATTTTTTGATGATTGGAGATATGAGTCTCAAAGATTTTTGTGCTTGGGCTGGCTTTGAACTGCAGTCCTCAGATCTCAGCCTCCTGAATAGCTAGGATTGCAGGAATGAGTAAGCAGTGCCCCAGTTAGGGCTCAAAAGTAATTCATAGTATCTATATCTATATAATTATAATATATAATTTATAAAGGATATATGTATACATATATACATATTCATTAATTGGAGATAAGGGTCTCAAAGACTTTCCTCCATGGCCTGTCTTTAGTCTGCAATCCTCAGATCTCAGCCTTCTGAATAGCTAAGATTATAGGTTTGGACATCAGTGATTCTTATATTTACTTTCTGGTACCTCAGTGATTCTTTTATGTTATATCATTGAAGATGATGTAATTTGAAAGGTACAAAGCAAGCATTATATAACATTTTAAGTAATCTGAATTAAAATTTGGGTTCTTTCTACTAATGTTTATTCACTTTAAAAAGAGGATGATTTTATTTTGTTTGCTTCCTAAATTTAAAACTTTATGAATATGGAAAATGTGGGTGTAGTTCACAGTGGTACAGTATATTCCTAGCATCGAAAGTATGGGTAAAATCCCTAGTATCCTCAGATACAAAGTTAGTCCATAGAGATTTGTTTTACTTGTACCAGTGTTGGAATTTAGAGCCTCAAGCTTGCTCTACTTGGCTTGTTTGACAGACACTCTAAAATGTGAGCAATACTTCTAGCCTTTTGGCTTGTTGTTTTGGAGATGGAATCTGATGGGTTTTCCTGTGAAGGCTGGCCTTGAAATGGGATTCTCCAGATCTCAGCATTCTGAGTAGTTAGGGTTATGGGCATAAGTGACCAGTCCATTACTTTTAGAGATTACTTTTTAAATAACTCATTGGCTGTGTTTTATATGTAAAATAAAAATAAAAAATTCTGATTTTAAGTATTTTTATATATATACATACATAGGGAGAAATCAGAAAGTATGGATTATTTTGTAAGAATTTTAATATGTTTAAAATAGGTGATTAATGACCTATTAAAATATGTGTGCCACTACTCCTTATATACTTCATGCTTGTGTGAGGATTGATAGATTGCATTTTAAACTTTCTAGGAAATTTTGGAAATCATTCCTTTTAAGATTACGATGATCTTTTTCACACATAGATTCATCTTTATTATATGCAATGCCTGAACTTGTCTTATTTACAAGAAAAGTTATGTCTAACATTGCTTCTTCATTCCCAGTTCAACTCACTTGTTCATTTTGCAGGCAATTATTTCTGTTTATTTCCCACCAAGGACTTGCCTTTGCCAGGGTTCCAATTATGCACATCTTATACTATAATCTGTCTCGCGTGGATCTGACCAATAATGATGAAACAATTCACTGGTGGGGAATTCCTTTCCATCGTTATTACCTTCTGGGGATGTTACTTACTTTAGGAGGTTGTATGATCTGAAATCTTTTTACCAAAGAAGGATTTACATCATCAATATTTGTTAGCTTGCCTGTCTTCTGGGCTCCAGCATGAATACCTACCACAAATAAAGCACCAATTATGTGAAAAAGTGACAAAATGTTTTGCTTATCCTATTTTTCCTTCCTTTTCCATTTACAGATGTCATCCATACTGTAGGGCCAATAGCCAGAGGCCATATTAATGGTTCCCACAAGGAAGACCTTGCAAATTGCTATAAATCATCTCTGAAGCTGGTGAAAGAAAATAACATCCGATCAGTGGTAAGAACATCTATGTTCCTTATAGGCCTTTACAGCCTTTTTGTTTTAGAAATAGATTGTGTTGGAAAAGAAGTTGGAAAACATTTCCAAAACTTTGAAAACTAAGTTGAACAATCTTGGTAAATTGCAAAAAGCTTGTTTGGTTCTCATAAGTTTACTCTTCAGTATGTCTTAAAGTTTTTCTAAATGTTTTTCTTGGTTATGTTGGATTTTGAAACTATAGGATTCCCAAACTGGGATCATTTACTTTCTTCTGCTTATGTTTCCATTGATCTCTATTTATGGCTTTTTATTTGCTTTTTAGAATCTTTAAGTAGTTATACAAAGGAGTTTCAATTCAACACTGACTTATTTTTTGAAGGCAGTAAAGATGGTATGAGGCACCAAAATATTTAAACAAGGAAAATGCCAGTGGTGAATTTATTATAAAACTGTAAATTTATTATATATTGACAGTAAGTTACACATACATATATTTGTGACTATATATGCTACTTCTATAATTATTCATTTCTTAGAAATTTACTCCATGTGTGCTTTTAGCTGAACATTGTTATTTTTTCTAGATTCATTTTACCCATCTTAAATTGTATTGCAAAGTATGCCACATTCCTTCTAAATTTTATCAATATAGACAGAATTCAGAAAATGTGGCTCTAATCTATTTCCTTAACAGTAGGCTGAGATGAAAGCTTCTCTCTTCTTAACTGGATTTGAGGTATTTATCCAACTGCTTTCCTTTTGCAGCATGTTCTAATGTTATTATGTCTCAATTACACTAGGAAAATAAAACTATGGGAATAATGGAGTATAAATAGCCAATAGTAAGTTAATTTGGCAAGTATCTCTTGGTTTTATTTTTTCACAGATTATAACCTTATGGAAATTGTGGAGCAGAGAGAAATTTAAACAATTCATAGTTGGCTGACTAGATCACCTTTATTTGAGAGTTCACAAAAATGTGATTGTATTGTTTGCAAAGAGAAACACTGAGAATCACTCACATTTAAACAACTCTAGTGTGCTGGGAAGGTGGCTCAGTGGTAGAGCGCTTGCCTTACATGCATGAAGCCCTGGGTTCAATTCCTCAGCTCCACATAAGCCAAAAAAACCCCAAAAAACCAGAAGTGGTGTCTTGAGCTGAAGAGCTGAGGGACAGCGCCCAGGCCCAGAGTTCAGGCCCCATGACCGGACCCCCCCCCAAAAAAAGAAGAAGTGTTTTTATTAGCATTGGTGAGTTTTCTAAAAATAAGAAAACTTTTTCATAGTTAATTATAGCCTCTTTAATCTTTGCATAATTAATAAGAGAACTTGATATTTTATTTTGCCTTTTGATTTTTAAAATTTTTAAATTGATTTCAAACAAATCAATACATAAGATTTTGTTCTGCCTTAGAGAGCAGAAAGCTGAAGTTCAGAAAGAATTAGCTATTAAACCATAATTTATTCTTTATAGGAAATAAGGAAAATTGAAACAGGTGTGCACATTCAGGGAATAATTAAAGTTTTGTCAGTATGACGTATTTATTTTTGAAAGACAAGGGGCTAAAATTCTTGGGAAAAAAAGAATATGTACAGAAGTTTCCAATTTGGAAAAACAGATTTTTCTTAAATGAAGAGAATTTGCTAATGAATTTACTAGAATCACTAATAATACAGATTGAAAAACCAAAATCAAACTAAGGCTTACATTTGAAAGACTATAAAAATGGCAGTATTATGTTAATAATAAAATATTCCTAACTATAATCATCTTAAGTAATTGTTCCTGCTTATAATACTACTTACTGCTATTAGATAAGGGGTGAGAATTAGGGACTTGGTTAACTTTCATTGCATGGTCTGTACATGGACTGAAGAGTACTTTATCATTCTGTGATTTGAATTTGGTCTAACTTACTATCTTTGATGTTAATTTTGAAAGATCACTTATATATTACTTAAATCAGGTTAGCAGGTGATATTGAACTGAATTAATTCTAATATTGGTAAATAAAAATAGAGATGGAAAATATGTTTGAAATATGAAGTAATATGTCCATCATGTTCTTGCATGGTTGGCCAGAGCTGTGATTAAATGTCTCATTTCTTATTTTAAAAAATCCTTCCTTCTTTCCTTCCTTCCTTCCTTGCTTCCTTCCTTTCCTTGTTCTTAAGGAAGCAATAGGGCTTTCTGTTCAAGTTGATGTGCCATGTTCTTAACTAACATTAGTTAAACATAGTGCTAAAATCACCAAATTCTCACTAGTTTGAGGTGAGGAAGATTCTAAAAGTGGAAAAATGTTTTACAACATAGACTTGCACTTGGTAGACTTGCCACAATAGATGTGTAGGTGTGGTTGCTATAACTTTTCATGGCTATAAAGATAGAAAATGAATTCAACTTTTATTTCTTTATAATGAAGAAAATGTTTTTAAACATCAATTCAAGTGTCTTAGTGATCATTCCTCCAGTAATCAGTGTATGACTATGGACAAGTAATGTCAAAATTTTGTAGCCTTAGTTTCCAGATTTTTTTTGTCAGTTATGGGACTTGAACTTGAGGCTTGGGTGCTGTCCCTGAGCCTATTTGTGCTGAGGGATAGTGCTCTACCAACCACTTGAGACACAGTGTCACTTCCAATTTTTGAGTGGTTAATTGGACATAAGAAAAAAAAGTGGGACTTTTCTGCCTTGGCTGCCTTTTCAAACTGGGATCCTCAGATAACAGCCTCCTGAGTAAGTAGAATTACAGGCATGTGACACTGATACATGGGTTCCCAAATACATTCAATTAGAAAATTGCTACTGTTGTCTATGCCTGTTTAACTCAAAAGGCTATTGTAAGATTCAGTTGAGATAATGAATGTAAGATAATTGAAAAAAATGGATTTTTGCATAAAAGTATACACTGTATGTTTTTCTTACACTTTACCACTTTGCAATTTGGGACATGGATATCATTCATGCTATGATATATAATCTGTATTGCATCATTTGTTAATGCTGTGTGTGTGTGTGTGTGTGCACGCGCGCACACACACACACACACCAGTATCAGGGCTTGAACTAAGGGACTTGCCCTTGCACTTTTGGCCAACCTTTTCACTTATAGCTCTACCACTTGAGCTACTCACATAGTCATTTTGCTGGTTAATTAGGTCTATTGTCTCATGGACTTTTCTTCCTGAGATGGCTTTGAACTGTGATTCTCTATATCTCAGCCTTCTAAATAACTAGGATTACAAGCATGAACAAGCAATATTTGAGTATTTCTAATGTTTTAAAGCCAAAATAAATTATAAAATATAAGCTTCAGTTAGTAAGTCATATATAGTTAGGCAATTACAACTGTTGCTAAAATTCTTAAAATCATCTTAATCATAATCCTGAATAGTATAGTGTTAAAAATTGCCAGATCATTAACAATAGCACAGTTTGCTACTCCGTAGATGAAATGAATTAAATTACGTTAATTGTACCACAACCTGTAACTTGGCGACTTTCAACCTTTTACATGTAAATTTGTACTCTAGTTTCTAATCTTTGAAAATATCATCACATTATGCTTTCTTTCACTATATATTGCTTGGTAGGATAGTTATGACAATGAGTGAACTGTCAATAGTTAAGTTGGGATAGCACACACGTAAGAAAGCAGCTATGAGACATGACAAGTACTGTGATGGCATACATTAATTTGTTCTGCATCAGCTAGGTTGTGCTATGGCTACATATAACCACAAAATCACTGGTTGATGGGCAGTTCATCATACACATGTCTGCTCTGAAATTCATAGCTTCCTCAGTCACAGAGCAGATAATGTGCAAACTCATACATGCATTTTTACTGCCCCTGTATAGAAGGGATGCATGTAATTCTGATTGTTTCATTGGCCAAACTGTTCACAAAGTCATACCTACTTTCAAAGGGGCCAGGAAATTACCCAGGTATTAATAAACTGTTCAATTGGTACTATTGTTTCCATTGAAGTTGAAGTCTTCATGATCACAGCAGAGGGGTCTGAGAAATCTATTTTTACTCTAATTTTACTAGAGAAATAGATTAATATAAAACAGATACTATCATTTATTTGTTGAATAATCACTAGTAGGTATATATTAGTATTATTTATTAGTAATGCCATAACATTATTAGGTAGCTTCTAATACTTGGAGAAACAATTACTATCTTCAAACAAACCCCTCAGGCCATTGTATGATTTGAGGGTGACCTATAATTCATTAGTTTAATTATCTTTCCATGGTTGCCTGAAATTTCATAATTAATGAAGAGTTTGTAGTGGTCAGGTATTGTTACTTTTTTGTGATTTTTACATTCAGTGCACATACTCCACTGATAATTAATTTCCTAGTACTTTGCACATCATTTTTCACTTTGGTGGAAAATTAGGACATAGTAGCTATTTTAAAAATGCCTTCACTGATGAAACCTGGTGCTCACAGTTTACATTCTTTGAGTGATGACATGCAATATGACATTAGATGTTTTATTAAAGAAATAATTATACTCTGAATATCAGGTTGATTTTATTTAGATGTGAGATTATGTTCTCATGGCATATAACTAACCATTGATATATCCATTTAGTGATTGTATGTGAATATGGCAGGCTACAACTGAATGTTTGTTTGAATGGTATATGTTACCATAATTTTCCCAAGAGCATCATGCTAGATGATTTATTGAATGGATTGCAAATTTTCAGTGGTAGAAGTAACTAAGAGGCATCCAGTAGAGATCCTTCAAAGCTAGATGATGTTCCTTTGTCATATATCCTAGGTCTTGATAGAGTAAAAGCTTCTGGTATAACAGACCACAGACCTATGACTCCAGGGCCATCTCTGGGTGTTGCAGCAGAGAGCACATTTGGTCTGCATTTGTTTCACTCTAGTGTAAGTTTTCATTTTAAGACGTAGTCAAGTGAATCTTATTTTCTTATACAAGTTCTCTTCGGAGAGGGTTGCCATGGCAATGAATTCTCAGCCTGAAATTCTTAAATGTTGGTTGTATTTCATTATCTAAGTTTCCATTACAGGCCACATCAATCAATGCGGTCTCCTATTCAAGAAGATGTGCAACCTTTCAAAGCTGGCCCTTTAATTTGGTACCTCTGTTTGTCTGCCTAAATTGATGTCACCATTTCCCAGCCAGTTCTTTATATCAAAGAACTTTTTTTTGAAGCTATGGATTTGATTTTCCTTTCTACTTTCTTTTACAGCTTCAAGTCTCAATATCTTTCCTAGATGGACTTATTAATAAATAAAAAGAACAAAAAGCATTTTTACATTTGAGTTTCACTTTATAGTTTACAATAGTACACTCCTTCAATCATTTCATCTAGTATTTAAATTCTCTAGCTTTTTGCTTGTGTTTTGTCTATTTAGCCAATGGGGAAAGATAGAACTAAATCAAGATATTTTTCTTCTCCTTATCCCCTTCTTTTTTAATTTTTTTTTTTGTCAGCGATGGGGCTTGAACTCTAGGCCTGCCACTGCCCCTAAGCTCTTCAGCTCAAGGCGAGTACTCTTCCACTTGAGCCACAGCACCATTTCTGCTTTTCTGGTAGTTAACTGGAGATAAGAGTCTCACGGACTTTTCTGCCCAGGCTGGCTATGAACCATGATCCTCAGATCTAAGCCTCCTGAGTACCTAGGATTATAGGTATAAGCCACCAGCTCCCAGCTTCCCCTTATTCTTTATATGATCTCCTAGTAGGTCCTATGGATATAAAATCTGTAATAATACTGTCACTACATTATTATGATTGGGAGTGAGTGACAAGTGATCAATGCTAGGCAGTTGGGATGAGGATTTCAGAAACTATACCATAATAGCAAATCCATACTTGATGCCTGAAAAACAGATAGCTATTCACCTAAA
This sequence comes from Dipodomys ordii, assembly GCF_000151885.1. NCBI lineage: Eukaryota > Metazoa > Chordata > Mammalia > Rodentia > Heteromyidae > Dipodomys > Dipodomys ordii. The sequence continues at coordinate 1,626,365 of NW_012267229.1, read as the reverse complement.
CTCCTATTTTCTGATACTATACAATTTATATTTTCTTATGGCCATACCAGAAGCATGATCTAAGTTAGAAGGATGAAACCAATCACTAGCCATGATTAAATTCACACCAAGAAAAGCTATGATTTCTGAACTTTCACTCTACACCAAGCACTATTTTATTCATTTAATTGTCAAAACAGTCTAGAGTTGGAAAATTCATTTGCTTCCATTTTACAGATGAGAACTATGTACCACAGAGAGAATATGGAAATGATGTTAGGTCTTCCCTTACATCAGAAGTGAAGGTGGGGTTTGAACTGAGTATGATTTGTCTAATCCAGTGCCGTAGCCAGGTGCTCTTTTCCTTTCTGCTGCTTCTCACTCTATGGTGCTCACTGGCATAGCATTCCTCTCTAGTTAGCAATCTATGGGCATGATAGCAACTGGTGGAGAGGGGGATCCACTAGCATCATGCTACGGCATATGAGCTAGATAAGCACATTGAAAGATATCCCTCATTCCACACTATGTTTTAATGTTTGACCAACAGCCATATAAGGGGGAAAAAAGAATTCTTATAAATAATAGGATACATCAAAAAAGGAGTCTTGTGTTCGCTTCTGCAGCACATATACTAAAATTGGAACAATACAGAGATTAGCATGGCCCCCATGCAAGGATGACACGCAAATTCGTGAAGCATTCCATATTTTTCATTCTTCAAGGAAATAGAAGAGGCAATCCAAAAATTCAAATGGAACAATAAAAGACCCCCCCATAGCAAAAGTGATCCTTAACAGCAAGAACAGTGCTGGAGGAATATCAATACCAAATTTCAAACTCTACTACAAAGCCATAGTAATCAAAACAGCTTGGTACTGGCACAAGACCAGACCTCAGGACCAATGGAATGGAATTGAAAACCCCAGAAATGAACCCCAGAAATGAACCCACAGACCTATAGCCATAATCAAGAACTCTAATAACAACAGATGCTGGAGGGGATGTGGCCAGAAGGGAACTCTACTGCATTGTTGGTGGGAGTATAAACTTGTTCAACCACTTTGGAAAGTAGTATGGAGGTTCCTCAAAAGACTCCACATAGAGCTCCCCCATGACCCAGCAATCCCACTTTTGGGCATTTATCCAAATGATCACAAACAAGGCCATACTAAAGCTACTAGCACAACTATGTTTATTTCAGCATTATTTACCATAGCTAAGATATGGAACTAACCTAGATGTCCCTCAGTAGATGAATGGATCAATAAAATGTGATATATATATATATATATATATATGTCATATATATATATATATATATGATATGAATTCTATGCCTCCATCAGAAAGAATGACATCGCCCCATTTGTTAGGAATGGAAAGATTTGGAAAAAATTATATTAAGTGAAGTAAGACAGGCCCAAAGAAACATAGGTCCCATGGTTTCCCTTATTTGCAATAACTAGTATATATCTGAGACAAGCAGAAAATGTCAGATAAGATGATGTTAAGTGAAATGAACCCCAATATAAGGACACAGTGTTTTTTCTTTCTTGCTATTGTTTCTAATGTATTTATAAGGTATCATGTATAAGGTATCTTGTATGTCCTTCCCCCATGGTACAACCCCTGTTTTCACTGTATTTGATGTTGGTATAATTTGGGGAGGGGAAGGGAAAAGACAAACAATTTAAATAGGGATACAGGTTGACCCATTGTAACAATGAAATATACAGGACACTATGTCAAAAAATGAACTTTATAATTTAGGCGGGGGAGTGGTGTAATTGTGGAGATGGGTGGGAAGGGATGGTAGGGGACAAACAAAGGAGGAGGCAACAATGATTGATAAGAAATGTACTCATTGCCTTGCTCATGTGATTGCATCCCCTCTGTACAGTATTTTCACAATTAAAATATTTTTTTAATAAAGGAGTCTTTTTTCAGCCTCTATATACATTAATCTACCATGAAAATTATCCATAATTTCCTTAGAACTTCACCAAGCATGTTTGATAAAGCCATATCTGATGGGAAGGCCATCAGACGCAGTTGAGTCACTGATGTATTGTACCTGCTCCAGTCTGCAATTGCATTTTGCATTACAAGTTCTTTTGCAGCTATACATGAGACCTTAGATGAGGAAAACAGTTTTCCTATAGTCACTTTGCCTTCTATATCTCCTTCTGATTGTACTTATGACACTAGAATGCCTAAAAAGATCAATGTGCTGTCTTAAGAGTTTTCCCACAAACAGATCCTGAGACAATTTTTGTGTGCATGAACTTTATTCAGGAGGTAAGGACAGTAAGCACTGACCGGAGAGGGGAAAAGTGAGCCAAGGAGGAAGAGGAAGGGCATCTTAGAGTAAGTTACTGTTGGGTAGCTGAGACTCAGTCCTACTACTTCCAGTATCCATAAAAAAAAGAGTTCTTGGCAAATGTAAGTCATACATTGACATCTTCTGTTTTATGTATATAGGTAATATTTGATATTTATAGACGTAATTTTAGTATAACATGGGGATTTAAAAACATTTGTGATAAAACAAGAGGATCATGTCTAGTGGAATTGAGAACCATTGATTGAAGTTTGGACTATGAAACAAACTGCCCAGAGATTTTTATTCTTGAACTCAGATGCCCAAGTTTCTCACTTCTTTGATTTAAGCATAGTGCAATGTGGATGTCACAAATTTGGTAGTTCATAGAACTAATGTATAAACTGTAGAATGCATGGAATCATAGAAGTGAATATGTTTTAGATGGTGAAGGAATAGTATCACAATATTGCATAGCCTGGCATACATTACTTTAAATTTTATCATGCCAAAATGTAAAAGGGTTTAACCTCATTTCAAGGTATATATCTTTCCTTGGTTATGAGGTATATATTCAGGGTGAGTAATTCATTCAGAATGTTATTTTTCATAGCAACATAATTTTTTTTCCAAATTTTATATATTTTTATTTTTTGTCAGTCATAGGGCTTGAACTCTGGGCCTGGGCTCTATCCCTCAGCTCTTCAGCTCAAGGCAAGTGCTCTACCATTTAAGCCACAGTGCCACTTCTAATTTTCTAGTGATTTATTGGAGATAAGAGTCTTGTGGACTTTCCTGACTGGGCTGGCTTTGAACCGTGATCCTAATATCTCAGCCTCCTGAGTAGCTAGGATTACAGGCTTGAGCCACTGGCGCCTGGCCCAAATAATATTTTTATTTGATGGTTTATTGTATCTTTTGCATAGAAGTTTCTCAATGAACTGTGGTAATTTCTTTCTGTGAGATTGTCTGAAATTGTTTGCTTCATCTTATCTATACTTGGGAAGAACTGTTTTTAGTCATACATTTTTCAGACATAAGTCCACTAACAAAGATCAAGAAAACAATATTTAATGTGTATGTATAAACTATTTCAATTTTGTTGGATCTGACAATTTATTTTCAGATTTTTTTTAAAATTAAATTGCACTAGGAAACCATTCATAGGAAAAACATGGTTTCTACAACAATGTCTTCCAAAGAAATTTCTGGCCTTGCATACTATCAAAGAAAATATATTTTATAGTGAAATTTGTAAATTCACAGTGAACAATTTTGCAAATCGAGCTTTCATCTTGAGTGTTTTATGTTTTTCCTGATCTGAGCAGTGGTTATTAGATGTCTGTATCATAAGGAATTAGTCAATTCAAAACTTGGACCACAGAATCCCCTGCCTAATATTAGGCTTGAACAATTGAGCAATTTTGGGCTATCTAGAGAGTTAATAATTTAGAACAAAGGCAGTGGATTTAAATTATCCATTTTTTGAAAATGTTCAGATTTATTCTTGAGAGAGAGCAATTTTAATGTATAGAATCTAAGCCATTTGTAAGCTATTGAACTGGGAGGCAAAAGGAGTAAAAGCAAATAAAGGCAATAAAAGTTTAAAAATAAAAAATAAATCTTTCAGTGGCAAGAAAACTCTCTTGACTTGTTCATGTACAGTTTAGTGGGGTTGCAAAGAGGATTTTATTTTCTAGTGGAATATATATCACAGCTTGGTTTCAAGCCACAAACTTGCTTTTCTTTTTGTTGGTTTTATACTTAGACAAATATTCATATATTTGAAATGTGTAAAAGGTAAAATACGTGTGTGTCTGAGTATCTCATGTGAGTGGATATTGCTTATTTAAAATTGTACAAGAGGCTGAACATTTTTTTCCTCTATAAATAAAACCATAATTATATCCCTCAAGACACATTATTACATACAAAGGGAAAGTGATAACTTTACAATGAAGATACCCAGCAGAAAATACCTTACTCAGCTGAGACTCACAGTAATAATACATTGTCAACATCATGAACCTCTTCATATGATAGATTAAGAAGGGCACTAATGGGCTGGGAAGGTGGCTCAGTGATAGAGCGCTTGCCTTGCATGCTCAAGGCCCTGGGTTCAATTCCTCAGCACCACATAAGCAAAAACAAAAAAAAGAAAAAAGCCGGAAGTGGCGCTCTGGCTCAAGTGGTAGAGCGCTAGCCTTGAGCTGAAGAACTGAGGGACAGTGGCCAGGCCCAGAGTTCAGGCCTCACAACCGGACCCCCCCCCCAAAAAAAACAAAAAATAAAGAAGGGCACTAAATCCCTACTGTGGTATTCCTGAAAGAAAGAAAAAAAAGAACCAAAAGTATAATCTCAATCCAATCAAACTATCAGCCAAATTCAGGCATGGTAGCAGCTTAGATAGGAGAATTCAGGAGAAAATTATATATATATATATATTATTAGGTAATCTCCAGAGTAGAGACATTGCACAAAATACCTAATCAATACTCTTCAGAATTGTCATGGTCAGGAAAAAATCAGGAATAAAATTAGTTGATATGTTATATTACACTAAATGTTCACATGTTAAGCCAACCTTGCATTCCTTGCATCCCAGGATCAATCCCACTTACACTTGGTGGATAATTCCTTTTAATTCTCTGTATTCATCTTGTTGTTCTGTTAACATATTAAGAATTTTTGTGTCTATCTTCATTGAATATTAGTCTGTAGATTTCCTTTACTTTGATGTCTTTGTGGTTTTTAGTATCAGAAGAAGTACCTGTTCTAAGTTTTATGGCAGTTTCTGAAACATAGGTCTTCATTTTTTTAAATGTTTGGGAGCAAATTAAATTATTTTAAAACATCATATGAAAATATATGTATTTAACATTTACTTTTGTAACTTAAGAATTTCCATGTAACAATAAATAGTGTTACAATAGAATTTTAAAAATTAGAAACTGGTAGAGTTCACTTTTTTTGATAAATTTGAGGAATTTGTTGATGGATTATATTCTTCCACAGCTTCTTTACTAAAAGTTAACTGGTTGTAGGCCCCAGAAAACTTTCTAAAGTGAAGTTTAGTGTGTTAGAAGTTAATAAGGAAGTGCTTCTGTATATCTGCAAAAGGGAAGACGAGGTAGAGAAAGGCACAGAGAAGCAGGGAAGATTGTACTCTATGGGGATTCTACTGACTCTTTAGGGAGCTCTGAAGTTTGATAGTCCTTCAGAATTGATCCAATTGGTGTGACATTTTCCACTTCTATCATTAACTAGTTAATGATAAGAGTTGAGATAGGTTGCTTTCCTCCATCAAGGGTAATTTTTGGCAAGGGATATTATTTCAGTGTTGTCTGCAGGCAACATTCACAGCAGCTAGAGAAATAAGTTACTTCTGTTCTTCATAGAGTTTGGCCAGTGCATCACAGTGTCCAGCACAAAAAACAACACCACCAACAAAAAAAAAAAAAACTAGACAAAGTAGGATTCTTGAGTTGGATTTTGTTCTGCTTCAAAGTCCAATTCATTATGAAATTAAGTATATACTTGCTTGGATAGTTTTAAAATTTTAATGGCTCTAGAAAAATAAAAAAACATGGGAATAAATAATGGAGACTTTGTTTCTTTTAGGAAAACATGAAAAGGGTATTATGCTGAGGAATCTGTTTACTGAGCAGAGCTGAGTCATTTTACATGTGCAAAACAAAATGCAACTGCAGGAAAGCCATGTGTTCTCAGAAGTGTTCATGAAGTTAAACTTCCTTGACTCCATATTTTGTTGGGCTCTCTTGAACATTTACAAGAATAAAATGTATGTATAAAACCAATATGCACACATCTTAACTTGCACATGATATACAATATACTAACTTGTAAGAGCTGATTTTCAAACTTAAAAAATTGGCTGGGCTGTTCTTCACCGCACATAGCCTCTATTCAAAATTAAGTTATATAAATTTATAATTTCATAAATTAATACTGAGGTAATAAATAGTAGATATACAATACTTTCAAATTGTTACTTACTATATTTTAACTACAGGTTTATGTCTGTTGTACCTGCATGTTTGGAGTACTATCTAATAGTGGGGTACTACATATTTATGTTTCCAAATCCCATGTGGTGACATCCTAGGTATTATGAAATTTGCCATGGTGAGAATATTTTACATTAAAAAAAATCAACAAATGCCTGAACTGAGGGATTGATGTGATATTTTGCTGTGTTATTTTGATCTATGCTTTGAAAAGTAACAGGAAAAATGCAGGTTAAACTTAAAATTGTTATTTCTATTGGTAAGATATTATGACTACCACAAGAAACTAAAAATATATGTCTGATATTACTCTAGTCAACAAAACAACTTCCTCCTCTGGTAAATGAATGAGTTTTGAAATACATCCTCGTTAATTTGCTTTTGTCTTTTTAATGTAAATGAAAACAACAACACCAGTTTTGGAATTACATTAATTTGTCAACTGCAACTAACAATAATATGGTCATGTATACGTGTTTACCTATTTGTTTTATAATATATATACACATATGTATACATAGTTTTCTAGAATTACAGAAGCACTTCTTAAAATTTTTTAAATTTTTCCAATGATTCATGTTTTGCAAACAATGTTTCATGACTATAGCCTTGAGACTAAAACAGTAAAAATATATTTCAAAATATAAACAATACTGAACAGTGAAAGAAGTGCAAGGAAGCCTAATAATATGTCAATTTCCTATCAATAATAGCTTTTCTCTATCAAAAGGCAAACTATTTCACACAAAGACAAACACAAAGTATTTGTGTTTCTGTTTGGTTGAAACAAAGCTACATGCAGAGACACATAGTTTCCTACCAATTGGGTCAGTCAGCATTGAGGATGCAAGCAAAATAATGAAGACCTCACTGGACTTTCAGAAATGACTTCTTGAGCTTCATAAAGATGACATTAACTGCAGTTGGGTCAGTGATGTTGTTTTAAATGAATGTGATTCTGTGTACCTAAGGATCGAATGCAGAGGAGCTAGCAGAGTGCTGTGAAATGCATGTGAAAGCATGAGCTAAATTTGAACTTCCTATTGTGAAGAGCAAGGAAATGGCTGTGCCACTGAGGTTGCATAAGTGCACTAATGGCCTATGATTATGCCTTTCAGGAAGAGTAACTCTCTTGTGAACCTTTCTACTTTTAGTTTGATGAAATTTGCTTGTTTGGTGAAGTCCAACTGCTGCGACTTCAATCATGTATATTCAAAGGTCAGAGTCAGGGGTGAAGGCAGCCAACTATCTTTGAGTGTTACACAGTATTTATATCCTGGAGCAGGTCAGTTCTCTTTTCTAGCATTTCCTTCTGGTTAACAATCCACTACTTGTCTATTCTATCAGTATCAGAAACAAGGTATACTAAGAAATAATAAGATGATTGTGTTGTTGCTCATTTAGTAGCAACACTAAAATCAGATTGTTATTTTGTTATGATTATCTTTAAGTATATGTACAAAGCAGTTACCATTCAACAGGCTGTTTATGAATACAGTGCATCTTGATCAATGTCACCCCTTTCATTATTCTCCCTCGATCCTCCGAATCCTATTCCTTTCCTCAATTTTCTTAATTTTGTAGGATTGAATTTTATGACTGTATTCTATCCCCCTTTCTTCATTCATCTCCTCTGTTCCCCTTGGTCCTTCATCCACTCCTGCTGAGTATGAATTTCCTAGTGTTTATTTTGTGATTTAGTCTTTCTAAGAACTGTTGGAGTTCTCCTCTGAATCTACCATAATTCAGACAATACACTTATATACACTTGGATACCACCCCCTAAGTGTTTACTTATACACTTACAAATTAATTCTAGATTCCATATTTGAGAGAAAACATGCATCCTTTGTTTCTCTGAGCCTGGCTTTTTTCAGGTTGTTAATTTCACATGCAAATTTTTGTGCCTGGCAAGCAGCAACAACAGACAAGATTTTCAACTGCCTCCTTAGAGTCTGGAGATATGGAAGGCCTTGTGGCATGGAGTGTTAGGTTGGTCTGGTTTGTATGCCATGTTTCCATTTGCTGGAAAGTGATGAAGTTAGATAAATGATAATATCCTGTATTTGTTCATTCTTCAATCAGATAAACTTCAACTTTAAATGTTCCCAAGTGCGAGTCTCACTGGATAAACACGAGTGCCTTGTTTGACAATAGGCTGCTCAGTGATCATTACTGCACATTTAGTACTGCTGAATGTTTGAGGAGTAGGAAGAGGAGGCAGAAAATAACAAAAGCCCGTGAAGCAACTTGTGTCCCCTATAACACTTAAAGGAAGACTCTGGAGTAAAAGAAAAAGTTGTTCCTTCAACTTTAAAAAGACTCGTTAATTAAGAAGGTTAGGAGAAAAGTCCAACTGGTATATAATCTCTTGTTCTCAATGACATTTTATGAGTATTTCTTTTTTTTCCCCTTCCTTCCTCCATTCTTACCTCTTTTTCACTTTATTTTCTAATTAACTTAAAAGAAATAAGTTGTACTAACCAATTTTTTTTCAATTTTAAGTACTTAATTCTTATCATCCTAAAATTTGAAATCGAGAAACTTCCAGGTAACAACCTACAAAAGTACAAATAACTAAAAATTATACAAATACCACACAGTTAATTAACATTTCTGTTACTGTTTGAAATTGATAAGTCCCCTCTATGAATTCCTTAGCACAAAGCTGAGCAAGTTATATGAAAAAAACAGTAGACAGAAAAGAATAATTAACTAGTGTTTTACAGGGAAGGTGCAAAAATAGTGTCTGCATAGCCTTAAACTAAATTTGCTAGTTTGAAGTCAGTCATCTGAGGTTTTTGTTATTATGTGGATTTTAGGTATCATGTGAACCAAGGATTAATGGGAAGATCTTTGTGGTATGTATTGCTGTGGTTTAATTTGGAGCAGATATGCTAGACCTGTTTTTGTGCATCTGTAGGCATTTTTAGTAAAATAAATTTCCATACATACTGCTCGTTAGAAAGACGCATGAATGAAAGGAATGAAATGAACTAGAGAAATTGAAGGTGGGATAGATAGGAGAGAATGATGGAAGTTATGACAATGATCAAGATGCATTGTACTCAGAAACTGTTGTGTTGAATTGAAACCCCTTTGTACAACTACTTAAAGATAAATTTTTAAAAAGTGAACTTTCAAAGTGTTTGAGATAACATCGGAAGGTCACTTTCTGTCCTGTATCATTCAAGATAGTTCAGATCAGGCTGATAAAACAAGTGACCCCATCCTTTCAACAAATGATGTCCATTGGGTTTGGTTCTCACTCAGACTGTGTGTCCACATAGGTTGCTGAAGTTCTACTAGGTAGATCTGATATTCCTCTATAATCTCCAGACCAACTCCCCATCACCAAACAAAGGAGAAAATGTGGTTCTTTAAAGGTTCTACATATCAATTATATAAATAGTTTCTACATATCAAACCTTCACATCATCATCATCTAAAGGAAGTAACTACTTGCTCCTGTACTTACTAGTACAGGAAAATAAAGAAGTACAATCATTCCTCAGAATACAAGTATCATATACTTGGGAATAAGGAAACAATCAGCAGGATTAAGGGAGTGCCAAGGAGCATTTGAAAATCTAGGCTTGGACGTAGATCCTTGTGCCAAATCACTCTAACATTCAAACTTGTGGACATTCTGTTGAAGTCACAGATGTGCAGGGCCTGTCTTATGCCGTGGTACCACTTGGATATACTTAGCAAACTGTTGGCTTGGCTCTGTTGGTAGATATTTTGCTTTTGTTAAACTATATTTCATCATCAGTATCTAGTCACAGATAAAGAACTAGTACAAATTTGGGGGGGGTGAGAGTTTTGTTGTAGGAATTAATCTTTATGCCAGGTAGAAGACACTCAGAAAATAAAGGTCAGAAGGAAGTCTCAGAACAGTCACAATCACTCTGATAAGTTATGCCTCTACTCATCAAGAGAGGAAAGTGAAGGGATTTATGGGAGTCCAGGAGATAGCTAGGCTTCTGTGTGGATCATCACTAAGCATCTGTGGATGGCCTGGGGCAGTGGTGGAGAAAAAGGATGAAGAATTGGTAGACAGCAAGGACACACCTAGGATTCACAGACCAATATATGCTGCTTTAGAACCATGTGTAAGCTTAAGGCTATAGTAACTGCTACTTGCCCTCCATATTTTAAATCCAAGTTGCCCTCCATATTTTAAATCCTGGCAGAGACTCCAGAAAGATAGTTCTGGCTTAATCTAGCTGACATGGTACAACTTACCTTTCACACATTCTAGTTTTGAAGAGATATCGTGTGATAGCAGGTATTTTAGCTTCTTCCCGCTTCTGTGATAGATTAGCACAAACTTAGTAGCTCACCTATGGAGGGATTTTCTGTTTTACAAATGTGGAACTGAAGAATATGATTGGGTTTTATGGAACTAACATCATAGCATCAACAGTTCCTTCTGGAGAATCCAGAGCAGTACCCACCCACTAACTGCCTTTTCCAGCTTCTAGAAGCTATTCCAGTACCTATTTATTTCTCCTTTCCACAATCTGACTTTCCCAGCTTCTTTTCCTACAGGAATAGTTGATTATATTTCACCAGGTGGATAATCAAAATATAGTTTTCTTATCTTAACATCATTGACTTAATCATACTAACAAGGCCCTTTTTGCCTTGGGAAGTAACATATTCTTAGAGTTGGTTTGGGAGGCCCTTATTTGTCCAATCATACTAAATGACAGGTTTCTGAGACTATAGCAGGGGTTACAAACTAACAGCCTGTGGTCTAAGCCTGGCTCATTGCCTGCTTTTATAAATAAGGTTTTCTTAACAAGACAGCCATTGCCATTCATTCATACTTTATCTGTGGCTGTTTTTACATCATGATACCAAAATGGATAATGGTTAAGTTCAATTGGCCTTGGTCCTGAGGTTTCAGATCAATAATTTGATTGGCAAGCACCCCACCTTTCCCTCCACCCCCTTGCAGCTGTGTCCTAGTTAGTACATTATCTGGCTATACCACAGGTTACTTCCTTAGGAACTCTAATATCAGTTCAAACTGCACTAGCACTTCCCATTAACCCAGTACAAACCCCTAGTAGTAGTAGTGGAATTCCAGTCTCTATTAGAGACCTTTCTCCAAAGATTTTTTTCCCCAGAATAAACCTGTACTGGTTGTGAGTCATCTATTTTCTGCACCTTCTAACAGTTGTGACTTAGACTAAATGATCAATGCCTTATAATTTTTTTAAAGAAGATTTTGATAACCTCTATCACTTTACAGAACAAGTTTGCTGACTTCTGGTCCATTGTTTCACAGGACTGATTTTGTTAAACTATAGTGAGAATCTTAACTATACGGCAATTTCAGACCTTTAAAAAAATTACAGGCTCTTCCCCTTGTTAAATCTATGTGCAATGTTAAATGCTTATTAAATTATAATAAAGTTAATGGAAATATAAAGTAATAAATACTGGCAATGTGATCCTGGAGGCTATCAAGTACAGGGAAACATTGTATCTCCCACTACAGCTAGGTATCATGACTGTGCATAAGGCCATCCATTCTCCTGGGACATAACTGTGGATGAGGACAGCAAACTGATGTAAACTCTTTAGACTTGCTTTAAAAAAATATTGTAAAGGTGATATTCAGAGGAGTTGCAGTTATATAAGTCAAGTAATAAGTACATTTTCTTTTGAACAGTATCACCTTGTTCCTTATTCTCTCTGTCTTTCCCTTTCAACTCTCCCCCAAGTTGTATGGTTTATTTCCAACATAGTGTCCAGTGATTGTTGCTGTAGAATTGGTCCACTTTTTGTCCTACCATTTCTGTGCTTCCTCTCCCCTCCCCCCAAGCAGATAAATTTATATATAAAACAAAGGGTACAGTAATAAAAAAGAGACAAAAAGAATAAAACAAAGAAAAAAGGAAAGAAAAAACTGCAAACAGTACAATAAGAAAAAACACCTCTTGTTACCATTTCTTGGAGTTCATTTTGAAAAGCATCATTTTATATGATTATATGCACATAGCTATTGAGCCCTTGTGATCCTCTCCTAAGAATATCTTCCTTTGTTCTCATTGTGTGAATGTTTAGAGGGCTGTTTCATTAATCATGTCCAAGTGTAATTATTTGTATTTTACTATCCATTGTATATTTATAGGCACATTCTAATCATTACAAATGGGGATAACATGCAGCCTATGTTTCTTTGGTTCTGGCTTACTTCATTTAGTATGATTTTTTTCCAAGTCTTTCCATTTCCTTATGAATGAAAATGAAGTAGATAGGCACAATGAAATTATATGCTTCCATCAGATAGATTCACTTTTTAAATGGAAGGCCACAGTATTTAGTCCGTTTGAGTAAGTTGGCTATTTTGCCTATTAACCATGAGTTTGAAGAGTATTACTTCAAATTCTTTAGTCACCTAGTCAAAGCCTCTAACAGATCTTTAAAAAATGACTAAGAGCTGATCTCACTTATTTTGGGATTGTTTTATATAATTTTCTCCTTAAAAGTAATCTTTATTTTAAATTTTATAAATCTCAACCTAGAATCACCATGTATACCCTCAAGTTGAGTTTTCCTTGAGATGATTTATAAGGACTTAACAGTATTTTAAAATCTTACTGCAATTTTTTTTTGTGTGTGTGTGTGAGGGATAGGGAAGAGGATTGGGATTAAGAACATTACTGAGGTTTGAACTCAGTGCTTTGGAGTTTCAAGAAAGGTGTTCTACCATTTAGTCAAATACCCAATGATTTGTTTTGCTCCAACTTTAGAGGATCACTTCTTTCAAATATTTCTTTACTTTGCAGGGAAGAAGATCATTAATGCAAAACCTGTTTTGTAGTTGATCTTTCTATGCCTTGTGAAGCAAAGAGTAATTGGCCAAGATTAAGTTCTTTTATTTCCTTCAGATCAAAAACTTCACAGATAGTACAGATCCCATTAATTATCATCAAGCATTTTTACCATAAGGAAAAGCAGTGTATGTCATCTAAAATCTTTACTAGTTTTTAGTGATGTAAATGCCAAGTCATCACTTGAATCTTACCTTACCTTATTTTTTTTTTCTTTTTTTTTTTTTATTTTATTTGTGAACATACTGTACAGA
>NW_012267229.1:1565213-1611365 GCF_000151885.1 Dipodomys ordii | reverse complement strand
AAGCTGTTTTGATTACTATGGCTTTGTAGTAGAGTTTGAAATTTGGTATTGATATTCCTCCAGCAGTGTTCTTTCCGTTGAGGAGTGTTTTTGCTATTCGGGGTCTTTACCTTACCTTATTTTTGTATCACTGGTTTTATTAGCCAAGTGGGAAACAGAAGGATTAAAGGGCAGAACAGCCATGGATTTCAGCTACTTGTTTGCTTGCTCTCTCACTATAGCAAATTATTTAGCATTTGGACCAGCAGTTTTGGGAGGGTTTTGTTTGTTTTTCTCTGTTTTGTGTGTATGTGTGTGTTTGTGTATGTGTGTGGGTGTGTGTTTTCTTTATATATAGACTAGAGGAAGTAATATAGCTCCTATCTCAAATACATTTTAAGGTTAAATTCATTAATTCATTTCAAATACTTAAGATAGTATGTGAGATTTTATATATATATATATATATATATACACATATGTATTATATGTATTAGTTCTTTCATCTAACAAACAAGGCACTTGCAATAATCACAGTAGTTTTCTTGAGGTTAATAAAATCACCTTTTTTAAAAACAGATACAGAAATTGAGGGTCAATGCAGCTAAATTACTGGATCAAAGAGTAGAAAATTATACAGCTAGAAATAGAATTCAGGTGTGTCTGATTACAACATTTAAGCTTATAGACTTGCCATTTTTAAAATAAGAGCCTTGAATTATGAACCATTTAGGACAAAACACAGTATTCCTTAGCAGTGAAGAATTTGGAAGTTGAGTGAACACTATATGATGGTATTTCAGCTAACCAGAGCCCCTGGGAATATAACATTCTATACATTCTGGCTTTTCAGAGATTTGAGTATTTGCCAAATACTTTAAAAATATTGTTTGATTTAGATGGAACTCACTGTAAAATATTTTATACATTTCTCTGTCTTCTTAAAGACATTATATTGAACATGTTTGAAGATTACATTAATAACTCAAGTCACTTATCATTATGAGCTTCATTTTCCTGCTGTATTCTAATATAAGTACATTCTGATGGTTAATTGTAATAAAGAGGTCACTGATGTTATATTGATCTCGACTGTTACACATCTTAAAAGTTCCTCTGCTTGATTTATAAAGTTATTATCCTACTCGTTATTTCTCCTTGATACAATCTACTTGTCAGTCTCCCAGAAACTACTAGAAAGATATGTTGGTCAAGGATAACTGAGTTTATGAAATCGTTTAGAGTGGGAAATCATCACTTTGATATTCTAATAGTATTTCAGAATGAAGAAATTTTACATAGACATTTGTAGTATCAGACATGAACTGTTGATTTTAAAATAGATCTTACAGAGAAATGATTGGTATTGGGTAGTTAGTGTTGGGTAGTTTATATCTTAAGAGCTCTTGAGTGGTGGGCACAGTAAGGTGAGAGATTTCAAGGGAGCCTTGTTCAGAATATTGATGTTCCATTTATTTTCTTGTGTTTTGTTTACTTTGCAATCCTGGAGATTCAACTCAGGGTCATATGCATGCTAGACAAGTGCCCCACAGCCTGAAGCTGTTGTTATTAATAAGCAAGCTCTTTCAGTTGGTTTACAGTTATATTTTACAAAAACTTACATTTCCTAGAGTAAGAAGCTAAATTATTTTTACTTAGTTCTGATGTTGAATTAGACAAGGATGGTTGATCCCAGGATTATATAGAAGACAGACAGGAAAGTATATTGCACTGGTTTTACCTTTTTCTTTATAATTTGGTGCTGTAGAATGGGATCTAGTCAGCAGAGCTGGAATTCTTAGTCAATGGTTGATAAAGATCTATGTTGGAGTCCAAGAAACTCATATATATATATATATATATATATATATATATATATATATATATATATATTGCATGGACTTGTGAAAGCCTTTTAATAATTCAGAACCTTCCCTTCATTCTCAATCTTAGAATTGACCTAGATGGCTTGCTACTGTCACTTAGCCAATATTGTCAACTAGCTGTCTACTAGCTGAGCATCCATTAGTTATCTACTTTAGAAATGATGGAACTGTAAGTCCTGGTAAAAGTGAATTAAGTTTGTAAATAATTTACATGTAGTGGTTCTTATGATATTTTTCATTAATGTTTTATTTACCCCATGTTCACTGAGATTTTTACAGCTCTCAATATCTTCTTGTGATTTAAGCTGAAAGTTTAAAACATGAGACTTTTAAAACAAAACATTGTGGTTTTACTATTAAAGGTAGCATGTCTGAAGATCCTATTTATGCTTTTTGAAAAGACAGACATTGCTTTTTTTCTAGAGTTCTTGGACTATTTTATTTTGATGTAAATTTCCAGAGATCATAGAAATTTTGTGTAAAATACAAGTAAGGTAGAATTACTGAGCAAGTCTAGAATAGATAGTTAATTCTTAAACTGTGTATTGTTTTACATATGTAGTCTAGAAATTAAACAATATTTTTAAAAAATCTTTAAAGATCTTTATTTTATAGTAGCTACAAGAATGAAAAACTGAATTTACTTTTATCATTTGAAACTATTATCTGTTTCTAATAATTTGAAATGGTTGCAAACTAAAATGCATATTTCCCCAGGAAAAAGAATTATGTACTGTAAGAAGATACTAAAAACTGGTCAAACAAGAGTTTTGAAGTCTCATTAACCATGGAATTTTCAGTGAGGCCACATAGATATTGTAGACTTGGATTTATTTTGAAATGACAGAATTCTTCTAACAATATTTGAAGCCTATTTTAGTTACTGTTATCAATGCTTATTTTTCTTTTCTTTTTCCCCAGTTATATATTTAGTATTATAAATTGTTGGCATCTGGCCCAGAAAAAGAGCCTATTTTTAGGGAAAAAAAAAACCTCAGCAGGTTTATACAATTAAAAGCAGGTTTAAATTTTATTATTTAATTAACAGCTTTACACAGTGGAATCTGAAGAAACCATAGAGTGGAAAACAAGGTTTGCTCTTGCTTTTCTCTTGACTAATTTTCCTAATCTTGCTAGAATGCATATGTTGATATATACTTACCTCCATTACATAAAGGCACAAAAAGAAAGCCTTCCTGCAATCTGAATCTTTCTTAGGATGTACACATATGTGAATCACAAGATTAGACAAGGTATGATCTAATTTATGTTATATGGAATGAATTTCAATAAAGCCTATTTAGTCACATAAATGCCAAGCAGAGAGACAAATGGGAGCCTCTAGGGGCAAACAGAGGTGACTGTACTATATTGATTTATGAGTACAGGATCGTAGAATTAAACTCAGCAACATACAAAGAACACATATTGAGCAACTAAAGTGCTTGACACCCATGCTGAGCTCTTTCAATAACAGAAATAAAACACCGATTCTGAAAATCTCACAGTATAATTGAAAGTTAAAACCAGTTAACTAGGCTGGATGTCAGTGACTGATGCCTGCAGTTAGCTACTCAGGAGACTGAGACCTGGAGGATCCAGGCTTGAAGCTAACATGGATAGGAAAGACTCTTATCTATTAACTAGCAAAATGCTGGTCTGGAAGCTTACTTAAGTAGTAGAGCACCAACCATGATAAAGAGAGTTGAGCAAGAGTATGAAAACCTGAGGTCCAGTCCTATTACCAGTATATATAAAAACAAACAACAAATTGATTAAACAACATGACAAGTAATCAAAATAGGAAAAATATTTGGTCACTGTCAAAGTAGTAATTTTCAAAACAGTAAAGCTTTGATTCTTACACATATATATAAAATAAATATATGTCAATGATTTTTTTAACTCATTGATAGAGGAAAGCCAGTAAGGAAACAGGGCCAGCTCAAAAATATTTGAGGAATTGTTTGTAGGTAACTTAATAGTAGAATACTAAGATAGAAATTCTAGGCTAAATGCAATAGTTTCCTACAGTATGAAAAAGCTTACCTTTCAGATGAGTATTTCTTCTGAAAACAAATTGGCATGTAACCTCACTAAAGTTGAGATCTTACATCAGTAATCAATAAATTAAACAGTCTTTTAGACAGTTCTTGGATGTTTCTTTGCCGCCATATGACATTGTACATTCATCTTTTTTGTCTTTCAAGTTTGGGGTGAGATGAATAATAATTTTAGGCAATAATAGTGCTATTATTTAGATATTAACTGCCCTCCAAAAGACAATGTTTTGGAAATTTGGTTTCCAGCTTACAGAAATAGAATACAAGAGAATGGACAAATACTGGGATTTGAAGTCAAGGAAATTTGAGAGAAACATGAGAGGCAGGCCTTCTATAGATGATCAGGAGGAAAATATCCACAAAGGCAAAGTGTTTCTGAGAGACCACAGGAGTACAGACTAGGTTAAAAAAAAAAAGGAGAGGGATGTAAGTGATTGGGAGCCAATGAATGAGAGTTTTCTTAGTCACATTTGTGGTTATCCTTTTTCTTAAGTCAGAAAATCCAACTCTCTGTGTGCTGTTAAATAATTATGAGTCAATTGTCTTAAAAAATGAATTCATGGGCTGGGAAGGTGGCTCAGTGGTAGAGCGCTTACCTTGCATGCCTGCGGCCCTGGGTTCGATTCCTCAGCACCACATAAGCAAAAAGAAAAAAGCCGGAAGTGGTGCTGTGGCTCAAGTGGTAGAGCGCTAGCCTTGAGCTGAAGAGCTGAGGGACAGCGCCCAGGCCCAGCGTTCAGGCCCCATGACCAGACCCAAAAAATAAAAAATAAAAAAAATGAATTCATGTCAGAAAAATCTAATCTAACCTCTGTTGGAAGAACAATGAAGGCAGGAGATGATATTGAGATTATTTGGATTCCCACAGTCATTACCAATTTCTCCCTCCAGTTATTACTTATTTTTCTAAAATTTACTTTGACCACTGCATTGTTCTTATTGCTCCTCCTCCTCCTCCTCCTCCAACTCCTCTTTTTTCTTTTCTTTTCCTCCTCTTGTTCCTTGTCCTCCTCCTTCTCTTCTTCTTTCTCCTCTTCTTCTTCCTCCTCATCTCCTCTTTGTTCCCTTAACTCAGAAATGAAATGAAATCTGGGACCCATCAGAATTTAAATCTAATTAGCTGAGTAGGTTTCATTTGAAAGAGACACTATTAGATATGCATAGATTTTCTTCTTAGACACCAAGTATGGATAGGTGAGATAGGATGGGAGAGTAGGGTATGATGAAGTAGAACAAAATTAACTAAAGGAGAATGGAAAGGAATTCCTTCTGAAAGTTTTTTTTGTGGCCAAATTCATTATGCTATAAAAAAAATATTAGTCTGTTGCTATAGCTCAATGATAAAGTACTTGCCTTGTATGTAACATGTTCTAGTTTGGATTTCCTAACACTACAAAAAAAACTACAAAAACAAAAACATAAAAAAGACATTATTTAATAGTATTGTTTTGTAGTAATTTGTTATAAGACAATTCACATCCAGAGATGTTTATTAATTTAACATCTCTAATTAGCAAAGTCTTCCCAGTGGTCAATAAACTATGGTCCAAAGTTTACTTGGAATTTTCTAGGGTTATTCCTAAGGAAGTTGTAGGACATGACTCTGTCAAAAATTATTGGTACATCTCTATGAGTTGATTAGAAATTTCAAGTTTAAGGCATTTATCACCAGGTAACCTCTAAATACAAAATAAATGAAGTGTTGTTCTAGCTGTTATACTGAAATTCGGGGACCCCCAGAAGACCACCAGAGACCACGATCAATGTAAGCAACAGAGCCAGTTTATTGCAAGCTTGAGCTTGGTCCTCCGCGCACACAGTAACCAGTGACGCTAAGAGGCCCTGAGCATAGAATCAGTGCAGTTTTTATAGAATTGAACAAACAACTTTAAGGAATTTTACATAAGAAATTACATGATTGGTTAACATTTACATTTAAAGCAAGCTAAACTGGGCAAATAATGATTGGTTGACCTTTACAGAAAAATGTCCTTGGTCCATAGCTTGACTGAAAAAGTTTACAAGTCACACCCGGACCAACAGAATGCATGGCATGTCTCGCCCTGGGCTCTGAAGAACAGGTTGGTTAGAAACACTTAATCCTAGGTGGCTGGGGGGCAACACCACTTGGGGGCTAACACCTGCCTTAAGCAAACGCCATCTATGGCTCCAAGAATTGTGCATGGCTGTCATAAATTCCTAGCATTGGGGCTAAAGTGGATCACTAGTCAAGTCGCAGAACTGAGATGGAGTGTTAAACAAAAATGGAGTTGCTTAGGTTTCTTCCCAAGGGCCTTACTGCCTCGGCCTCTGGGAGGGGCGTTGCAGCTGTGGGGGATAATTCTGAGGACTTTGCCCCCTTGGTCAGGGCTGTAAACCCTTTGAAGTCTTTTACTAAGCAACTCTAGGCTCCCAGGCTGACATTCCACTACTGAGTAACTAAAACCAGTCACAGTTAAAATCATACAAAAACCATACAATCATCTAGCACAAAGCAATTCATACAGAAGCAAAAATGGCTTTTAGGTGCTGTCATATATATATATATATATATATATATATGATTATTTTTTTACATTTTTCACTAGCCATCCATTTATACATGGATTATTCTAGCCGATTTTTCTTCTTTCCATTTGACTGCAATTGATCACTGAATTTATAGTATTTAGCATTGATCTTGGAAAAGGCCAGATTTTTATTCACATAAAACATGTCCAATATTTCACTATTCATGTGATCCTCTAGGATTAATTAAGGAACAATTCAAAAGGACCATTCTAGAATTTAATGTTATTGATTATATTTGTTTAACTCAAATATAAGGAATGCTTTCTTTATTCATTTCTAATTGGGCTTTTTCACATTTTCCTCAGCAAATGGAATTAACAAGAAGGTTATATTTAATTGGCTTACTTTGACTGAAGAGTTGAATCCTTTTAATAAGGAAGCCTAGTCTTTTTATAACTTGAAGGGAAAAAAAGCTTTCTTGAAATAATTTTTTTACACTTTCTTGATTTTTCTTTAGAGGTGAGTTGAACAACTTGAATCTTTTCAGGTGAACAGCAGGATTTAAGCTTTTGGAAGAAACTGATCTGAAAGAAATGACTTCTGTTTGCATGGAGCAATTAACTATAATTAGCATGCAAGGTTTAATGATATTATATTGTAAAGCTGATTAGGCCTCTGAGATTAGGAATGCAAGCCACTTGTACTGTTTACTGTATGCAGATCCAGCCACTTACTTTTAATTAGGTAGTGGAATCCAGAACAATTATCAACAATTGTTTTAGTATTAATAGTAGAGTGAACTACCAATCAGGACTTTTTAAATGACAAAGAGTTATATGCAGTTAATTTGGCATTTAAAAAAAGATAGACTTGAGCTCTTATTTTGCACAATAAGTCAAAATTGACCAATCGGACTGACAAAGTTTCTGTAACTTAAACTAACCAAAAGTGAGTGTAAGCAAAATGAAGTTTCAAATAAACGTGTTTTTAGAAGGTCCATTATGTGGACTATTTTTAATCAGATATTTATCAGTTAATGATCTGGTGAGATTTTGAAAGGTCACTAGATTGAGTTCTGACAAGTTAAAAAAAAAAGCATGTTGTATTTGTTAGGTTTTTAAAAAGAGGTAGCCGAGTAAGAACTGCACCACGCACGTGGTATTCAGGTAAGGGGTTTATTCAGTAGACCTGCTGGGACCAGGCAAGGTTGGCACTCCACGCGCTGGCAAAGGAAAAGGGCGGTCTGGCCGCGGTTTAGGCCTTATATAGGATAGGGGGTGCGGAGGGGTGTGTCCAGGTAAAGGGAAGTGGGGTCAGGTGGGAGAAAGGTGTGGCCACATCAGGTTAAGACGTGACCTCAGCGGATGCGGATGTGACCTCTTCCAGGTGTCCCAGTTGCCTAGGTAATGCAGGTACTGGGCGAGGTCTGTTCGCCGTCCAGGAATGGACCTTACATTCCAGCCTTTTGATAATTATGAAAAAGGGCGAAGACTCTCTCTGGCTACTTCCTGCTGGCAAGGGGCGTCGTAGGGGTAAAAGGCTGGGATGTGGTCCATGCTGGGAGAAGGCAGCAGGCTGCAGCTGTCACTTGGGTGTTGATTCCTCGATGAAGTCTGGAGGAGGCAAGTCTCTTGGACGGTGTCTGGAGAAGTCTCATGAGGCATTGATGGAAACCTGAACAAATGGAAACTCTGACAATTTTTAAACCTAGAATGGCTAGCCTATGAGAGCCTAGAGGGGGGTCCCCGGGACCCAACCTGCGTCGCACTCTTCAGGGCACAAGCCAAAAAGTAGAGAGTCAGTCTGGTGAGTGAATGAGAGCTGACCAGGCAGAAGCGGCGTCCCGACTTCCCCCAGAGCCCTCTAGAGAGAAATGGCCAAGCCCCCAAAGCCAAGCGTCCTCGGCTTCAGAGGTGACCGGCCTTTCAGCTAAAGGCCGTAGGAGCTCTCTGGCGTGGCGCCACGTCTGGACAGAGACTGAGTAACAGAGAGCCGTAGAGTAGTTTCACTCACCAGAGTAGAGAAGTGGTGTGGACGTGGATGTGAAGGCAGCAATGGTATTGATGCGCTGATTCCGCCGCAGACAGACTGGTTCGCAAAAGGCCGTCAGAACTGTGGGTATTCCTCAGAGTAAAAAGGGAAGAACAAAAAAAGAAAAAAGAGGGGAAAAAAAAAACAGAGAAATCCCAGCTATTCTGACTTTAAGCCTTTATCCGAGTCACGGCACCATTTATGTTAGGTTTTTAAAAAGAGGTAGAGCTGAGTAAGAACTGCACCAGCATGCACGTGGTATTCAGGTAAGGGGTAGGTTTATTCAGTAGACCTGCTGGGACCAGGCAAGGTTGGCACTCCACGTGGCTGGGAAAGGCCTGGGAATGAGAGAGAGAGCTGGGAAGAGAGGAAAGAGCTAGAAAAGAGCAGAGAGAGGGGTAAGAACAGTAGCACTCACGTGGTATTCAGGTAAGGGGTAGACCTGCTGGGACCAGGCAAGGTTGGCACTCCACGTGGCTGGGAAAGAGAGAGAGCAAGAAAAGAACAGAGAGAGAGCTAGAATAGGACAGAGAGAGCAAGAAAAGAGCAAGAGAGAGAGAGTGAGAGCAGAAAAGAAGAGCAAGAGAGCAGAGAGAGAGAGCAGAAAAGAAGAGCAAGAGCAAGAGCAAGAGCAAGAGAAAGAGAAAGAGAAAGAGCAAGAGCAAGAGCAAGAGAGTGTCTGGGCCTGGGCTAGGCCTTATGTAGGGTATGGGTGGGGAAAGGTGTGGCCACATCAAATTCAGATGTGACCTCAGCGGATGCAGATGTGACCTCTTCCAGGTGTCCCAGTTGCCTAGGTAACGCAGGTACTGGGTGGAGACTTTGCTGCGAGGAGGGTGGAGTCTGCTAGCCATCCAGGAGCTGACCTTACAGTATTGTACATATTGCCAATGAAAATCATTCTATGAACTCTCAGACTAATGTTCCTTGAACAAAGATGACAGTGCCTGAAAAAAATGTAAAATAATTGACTTAGCATTCATTGGCTACAGAATTTCACAGAAGAGGTGCCAAGCAGGGGCTATTTGACAGCCTGTAAGCTAAGCTTTCCTCTCAATTCCCAGCCCCAGATTTCTCATAGGGGAAAAATATGTTAGAAACACATTCACATTGTCCACCAAAAATTAAATCCAGTAAATTCAGAAAGAGGAAATTACACTTAATTGGGGATAATTAGTATTGTAATCTAGTCAAACACAGATTCCATGGTGAAAATATACCCTTGAGGGTTGTGAAAATGGTGAATATATTTATAGCTTTAAGCTGAAATTTGGGCTGGTTATTACAACATTTTTTCCTTTTAGAAATTATTATTGGTGTTTAAAATCATTTCTTTCAAGAAAAAGATTGAGTCCAATTTCAGTCTCTGGGTAGTTTAGAGGAAGGAATCAGTTGCACAGAAGTTTAGCAGAGATGAACAAACAATGCTTAAGAAAACTTTGCTTTGTCCTAGTCCAAAGAACAGCTATTGGTGTGAAGGGGTGGTGGTGGTCTGTACCTTTTTTTCAAAAGTTCTACTGAGCCAGGCACTGGTGGTTCATGCCTGTAATCCTAGCTACTCAGGAGGCTGAGATCAAGGGATCATGGTTCAAAGCCAGCCAGGGCAGAAAAGTCTGTGAGACTCTTATCTCTAACTACCAGAAAATCAGAAGTAGAGCTGTGGTTCAAAGCAGTACCGTTGAGCAAAAAACTCAGGGACACCCAGGCCCTGAGTTCAAACCTCAAGACTGACAAGCAAAGAAACAAAAGAATGTCACAAATCAGGTTTAAAATGTGGTCTTTGTATGAGGTAGGGAGAGGGGAGCTCCTCATGCTCCTTAAATTCGGCTATGTATTTATCTGTCATCCATATCACAAATGACCTCTTTTTGAGCCATTCCAGTCATTTTCTTTTAGAACATTTATCATCTTATTCATTTTTTTCTTTATAACTTCAGCAGCATGCAGAAATAAAGTTGTATCTTAATGGTAGATCTAAAGAAGAACAAATTATAAGAATATTCCAGTTCAATTTCTATTCCCTGTCAAGATGTCAGCTGCATTTGCATTCCTTTCTCTTTTATTTTTTTTCTTTTTACTTTCACACTTTTCTTGAACTTTCTCTCACTGAAAAGAAAATAAGCTGCTATGACCATTGGCGCAGACATTGCTGTTTTGAATTAGCCTGATACGTTAACAAAAAGAAAATGTTACTCACTACCATTGTCCCAAAGGTTGATTTCTGATTTGTCTAACTTCTGTTATGTCTGGATTTTTCTCCCCATTTTTAAAAGAGTGGCCCTCCCTACTCCAATCCCACAGCCCAATAAATCAGCTCATAAAAAGTTTTAGCATCTGCTAAAATTCCCTGGGCATGTCACATATGTGTTCAAAGGCTTTGTTAGGAAACATAATGGAAAAAAAATAATAGGGTGATACTATTAGGTTTAAACATATTGCAGATCTCAGTCTTTACATTAAGGCTTTACTTGTAAATAATTACATTGTCCAGGATGGCAGACAAATTAGTCTCTTAGATTTAAAAAAAAAAAAAAAAAAAACTTAAACCAGAATTGAAAGTTATAACCAACCAAACATTACGTGGTCATTTGAAAAGTTTTGTTCTTATAATTTTTCTTTATTTTTTTTGTTAAGTAGTTTTATAAAGAGGGCACAATTCCATATGTCAGGTTATAAATACAATACATCTTAATGCTACCTCTTCCATTATTTTTTCCCTCTTGTAATTCTTTTAATTAGCCCAATTGGAAGAACAAAGATATACATTTTTTCAGGTTTTGAAGGCAGTACATTCTCTTACATTGCCACTCACTTAAGCCTGGGCCACAATTGTTGTCAAAATATTTCAGTTCATGAACTCTTTTTTTAAATCTAGTACTATGGCATTAACTTGGTTGAGAATACAGAATGGCCCTAGCTTGTAGTTAAACAAACAAGCAACCATACAGTTAAGAAGAGTGGATGATAGTCCTACCAAGTAGTTATGTTTAGGCCTTAACCCAGAATCCCAGTGAGTTTCTCTTCCTTTCTGTTACCTCCTATCTATTCCTTTGTTTCCATTGTTTTTCTCAAATTGGTTCTCAGAACCATAAATCTCCCAAATCTCAATTCTACCACACTTTCCCTTTACATATTCAGTGCACCCTCCATTAGCCTGAAGAACAAACTCAGATCCTGACGATGGCTTTCAAAGTCTGCCATAAATTCTGTGTCACCTCAATGACATGCTTTCCTAATCCTCTTGTCCCTAAATCAAAAGGAAATTCCCCAGAGGTCCTCAGCCTGAACCTCTATTCTACAAGTTCTAGGCAGGAGAGAGCTTTGCAGAAGATTCTGCGGAAGGAAAATGGAAAGTTACGGGAATGTTAGCTGGGAGATGGAGGCATAGTTTTTATCCACCAGCAGCTGTTGTTGGAACATTTTGAATAGCTGTCAGGAAGGATGAACAGAAACAGGTAGGGGACAGAGTGGGTGGGAAGGAAAGAGTAGCTGTGGGAGCTATGGGCACAAGGGCATGAATGAATAACAGAAAAACTCTCTGCATCCTTCATCATGCCCTATAAGACTGCCTATAAAATTGTTTCCACTTCGCATGCCCACTGGGACCTTGGCTAATCACTAATAGCATTACTAGAGGCCACAGCATCTAGAAACTTTCCTCAGATGGCTCCAGAGCTCTTCCCTCCATTCCAAGCCAAGGTTCCCCCAGAGAGCTTTGCTCATATCTGGAAGGGTGCTTGGCACAGGGCAATGTAATTTGCTCTTTAATTCTCTGCTTGCTGGAACGAGTTGGTTAGTTTCTAGAGGATAGGGTAAGTGCCTTGACCATCTTTGTTTCTTCACTTTTGGATGGTGCTTGGCACAAGATAGAATTCAAACCCCTTTTTTCCAAAAGGTGGAAGGAACAAAGGATGGCCTCAGACATTCAATTAAGAAAAAAATGTCCTAGTTCTTCAATGCAATCCTCCAGTTACAGGCAATTGGCCTTTTGATATCCTCAATCCCTCAACAGATATCTGGGCTTTTCTCATGCAAACTGAGACAAGGCACAACAATTAAGGAACTCTCCCAACAGGTGGGAGGTTAGTGAAGGAGGTCAAAACAATTTACAGTATCTTCAATGGAAGAGAAAGAAAGGGAAGCTGAGATTTGAAGAGAAAAAGGAGTGTTTAATTTATTTGTTTTGTTTGAGGAAGAAGTGTTTAAGAGCAGTGTAAGATCTCAGATAATTATAGCAGAGAAGAGGAAATAGAAAACAAGATGAGTATTGAGGATTGTGAGCTCCATCACACCTTTTAAGAAGTATTATTTAAAAACTGGAATTCTTCCAGATTAAAATGCCATTTCTTTTCCTCTTTTCCACTTCCCTTCCTAACTTTGAACTGCATTTCTTTGCATGAATATAGAGATCAGACTACGAGAACCTAGGATTTGTAAGTGTTATGATAAAATGAATGAACCATGGCCAAAACAACAGCTAGACTCACTACCCAGAAATTCTTCAGAAACAAGAATAAAAACCTATCCTCCACAACAGAGAAACAAGAAAATTATTTGGTTGGATTATAAATTATTGCCTTCACATTTCTCCATGGGTCACACACAGAATCTTGGCTAGTTAAAAGATGATCAGTACTGCAGTCTTCCAAGGCAGCATCCATACCCAGCACCCCTCACATAGACAATCTGAAGCAGGCCAGTATGGCTCACACTATTTTTTGCCTTCTTTTACACCAGCAAGGGCTTCTCTCAAGATCTGATCCTGTCTCCCCATCTCTGGCCTCTCTCCACTTATTCTTTGGCTGCCAACACCCATTTGTTTCTTTGCTGTTTCATCTATCTTCCCATGGCTGCCCTGGTGGCTACAAAACATGGTTTTAAAATGAAAAAAAAATGACTAAAACTTAAAATATATATTGATGGTAAAATAGCAAACTGCTAATAAATAATCCTGTTTGGTCATTAAGGGAATTCTTTAGCATAAGATTATAGTCAAGAGTGAATGAATAATCAGTGAAAAGATGATATGTCTCCTCTGCAAATTATCCCAAGTAGAAATGTGTTCATATACTCTGGGACCATCTTTCTTTCTTTTAGGATTTACTGAAGTAAAGCTGTGATTTTAATGACTGGGGACTTTGATGCCACTTTGTCATCTTGTGCAGGTATACCCTACAGGCATTTGTGAGGAAGAAGATGCATGTTTCAAGTGCACTTGCTCTTCTCAATACTTCTTATTGTCTATTAGTGTCCCTGAAACTACCTACTGCACACTTTTCTACTTTCTGCCTTGTTAACAAGCTTTTCCTTAACCCCTTCCATCAATTAATTCAATATTTATTTGGCACCTATTAGCCCCCACCTGTGAGATAATAACACCTTAAGTTGTGATCTCATTTAGAAGAATTTGCATTTATTAAAAGACGCTGAACAGCTTAAATACTCTTAAGTCTCAAAAGAAGTACATTTGATGTATTCCAGTTGGAATACACCAAAATAGAAGGTGAAAGGGGTCATCAGCACACAGAGCTCCAGGCAGATTTTTTTCTTGAAATTAATAAAGCTTCAGCTTTAGCATCTCATGCTTATATACACCAGTTTTTGTGATCATTTAAGCTTCAGCCTCCCACAAAACTTGAACTTCAAATGACTAATCCTGCTTTAATCAATTGTGCTAATGTAACAAACTACCATAATTGCATGGCTTGGAAACAACAGAAATTTGCTCCTTATAGTTTTAGGGATATAGAAGTTTAAGAAGAATAAGGCAGTAGCAGATTTGACATCAAGTTGAGGACTACTCTCTGGCTCATTGGATGCATCTTGTTTCTGGGTCTTTTGTGGTAGAAGGGGACAGGCAGGTCCCTTGGGCTCCCTTAGATAAGAATCAAAGGATTATATTCTTATGCTTTAATCACCCACAGAGATCCACCTCCTAATAACTTCATCTTCCTATTTATTTATTTAGCCATGTTAGGTTTTTATTTATTTCTTTATTTTTTGGGTCCGGTCGTGGGGCCTGAACTCTGGGCCTGGGTGCTGTCTCTCAGCTCCTCAGCTCAAGGCTAGCACTCTACCACTTGAGCCACAGCACCACCTCTGGTTTTTTTCTTTTTGCTTATGTGGTGCTGAGGAATTGAACCCAGGGCCTCAGGCATGCAAGGCAAGTACTCTACCACTGAGCCACCTTCTCAGCCCCATGTTAGGTTTTTAAAAAGAGGTGGCCAAGTAAGAACATCACCATGCACGTGGTATTCAGATAAGGGGTAAGTTTATTCATCGTTCTGGCTGGCACCAGGCCATGTTGGCCTTCCACGTGGCTGGGAAAGACCTTGGAAAGAGAGAGCTGGAAAAGAGAGAGAGAAAGAGAAAGATCTAGGGAAAAGAGCTAAGAGAGAGCTAGAAAAGAGAGAAAATAGCTAGAAAAGAGAAAAGCTAGAAAAGAGCTAGAAAAGCACTAGAAAAGAATGCGTCTGGGCCTGGGCTAGGCCTTATCTAGGGTATGGGCGGAGAAAGTTGTGGCCACATCAAATTTAGATGTGACCTCAGTGGATGCAGATGTGACCTCTTCCAGGTGTGCCAGTTGCCTAGGTAACACAGGTAACTGGGCGGAGACTTTGCTGTGAGGAGGGTGGAGTCTGCTCGCCATCCAGGAGCAGACCTTACAAGCCAGTCCTGGGGCTTGACCTCTGAGCCTGGGAACAGTTCTTGACATTCTTTTGTGCTCAAAGCTAGCACTCTACCACTTACATCAAAGATCCATTTCTGGATTTTTTGGTAGTTTAGAAGAGTTAAGAATGTCATGGAGTTTCTTGCCTGGCTTAACTTCAAACCATGATCCTCAGATCTCAGTCTCCTGAGTAACTAGAATTACATATGTGAGCCAATAGCACCCAGAGCTAATTGTATATATGAATTTGGGGGAACATGTGTATTCAGACCATAATAGATTCCCCACTTTCTCCAAAAAGACTAGAAAAGTCACATGAGGGCAAAGCTATGTCTATACTACTTTTTAGTTTATAAAATAGCATTTGTTCATAATAGGAACCCAACAATGTTTACTAAATTTGAACAAATGCATACTTCACAATGTACACACATGTATACTGTGCCTAACTTTTTTCCTGACATAGTAAGAATTGAACAAATATTTATTAAATTTGAACAAAAATACCATGTACAGAATGGGCCTATCTCCTTACCTGACATAGTAGGAGCCAGGTAAATATTTATTAAATTTCAATGAATGTATCATGCACACAACGTGCCTAGCTCTTCTCCTGATAAATAGTACAAATTCATTATTGATTTATTGAACAATTACTTTGGTAAATTAATTAATTAAAATGTAGGTGAACCCTAATTTCCATAGAAGTTCTCTTTGCCTTCCCCTCCTTTATTCATGCTTGAGTCCATGTAGGAATGGCTGAGGAAAGTGCCTTTACATTTTGTAAGTTTATTAGCAATACTATACTTTCATCTATAAAACTCTGAACTACACAATAGAGGCTTGAGCTTTCTTCTCTTTCCAGCCTCCCTTAATAGTTATGATAAAGCATTGCCTTACACAAAATTACATTCATAGGGGAAAAAAATAAAAAATATGATTAAGACCTCAACTCTTAAATTAACACTATTTTTTCAGTAACAGTCACCATTAAACAGTTATGTGTTTAACCCCCATAGTCTTTAAGCCTGGTAAAATGTCTAATTAGTTAATTAGAAAAATAATTATGTGCTAAGAAAGGGAATCTGAAAATGTGCATGGAGGCATAAAACTGTGGGTTTAAAATAAACTTCTGTTTTGTGGCTGTTCTAGTACAGTCCTGATATATTAGCATTTCTTTTAAGATTTTTTTTACAAAAATATTTGGAAGGTTTCCAAATATTTTTCCACCTCCTGGTGTGTATCAAAAAAAACATTGGGTTTATCTACTAAAATCATAACTGAAATTGTATTTTGTAAGAGGCTATTTCCTTAGAATTCATTCAAGATACCCATAGGGGAAATTAATTTATATGGTCAATGGATTTTTTTTTTGGTCATGATTCAATTGTAAGTAAACTGTTACACTCAGAACTTTCCTTTTTGTATTTTTGCTAATGCATTTGTGAAGAATCTCACATCTGACACCAAGATCATTGTTCACAGGCTGCTCTTTTGTTTCTCTTCAGCAGTGTATATACTTATCATTTCCAATTACCATGTGAATAATAAGGATTTCTGGTCCTGAAGGCACAGAATGAAAAAATAACTTCAGAGCTCCACTTGCCTGTTGGAGACTGGGGATGGATCATTTTCAGATCACAGCAAAGGCAGTTATCCTTTGTTTTTGGAGAATAAAATACTCGATATAATATACTTCCACATAAAGTATAATTTCTGCGGCACAGTTTTTGCAATTGCCAATCCATTTGCCCATCCAAAGCCATTGTTCTATTCCCATGGTCCCCAGTCCTAATTAGCCTGGAATTGCCATGGTACTTTCCGTGAAAAGATTCTGTATTTGCTCATATCTTATCTTGACCTTGAAATCACGGACATACATTAGAATCACTTATGTTGTCTGAGACTCTAAAAATTAAACTTCCCTACTCAAGCTAATGGCTTCTTCACAGTGAATTGCAAGGAAAATGAAAGCCAGCAAAGGAGACTAGTTTTGAGAAAACTGCTGAGTAGGCACAAAAGACCTTAGCATGAGGGAAAGGTCATTTGTCCTGAAGGCCTAGAGGAGAACCAGAATGGATAGCTAAAGTGAATTGTCTTTTGACACTTAGGGTATCTGGATATAGTCATTGGCTGTGGTAACTGAATGTTTTCTTTTTGAGGACACGGTGTATTAAGGATAGTGAGAGAATTCAGATCTGAATGTCTGACAAAAAGTCTATTTTAATTCTGTCTTTCCCACCTGATAGCTATAACCGTGGAGAATTTATTTGATTACTCTGAGCTTTCATTTCTTTATCTTTTAAATGAGAATACTAATACCTACCTGGCCATAGTAAGAGGACTGAAGATAATATATGCCAAGAACTTATCTCAGTGTTGGCTCAACACAAGCCCTAAATAAGCAGTGGCTATTATAATGATGACTGTCCTTAGCCTTCTGTTAAAGGTGAGGTGAGCTAAGAATGCTCTAAGGGCTTAATGAGGCAGCTTTACCTCATCACTAGCATGAAAAAGAGAACCTGGGGAAAGGTGTTTACCATCTGAGGAACAAAAATGGACAGGGCAAGTGCAAGCAAGTTGCTGTTGTAATTTTGGAATGGTCCACTTGAATCTATTATAATGAGAAAGCACAGCTGCACAGGCAGTTCCCTTCCTTCTCCTTTTTTACTTATTTTTTTATTGTTACAATAAAGGCAATGTACAGAGGGGTTACAATTATTTAAGTCAAGAGTACATTTCTTTGGGGACATAAAATTCATTTAATGAAAGAATCATGCCTGACTGAAGCTGCGTTTGAACCCATAACTATTAGATGGAAGTAGCTCAATGCTCAACTGATCTGGAATTAGTTTATGCTTCATTATCAAGTAGACATATTGAACTGGTCTTGGGACTTGCCAACCTTGTTCTTCTTCTCCTTGCTTCTGTTTCTCTAATAACTCAAGCTCAACAAAATGTAGGTGGTATGTAGAAATGGGCCAGCTGCTTCATGGTATGGAAGAGCTCAATATTTTAGCTGTTCTCTACATTTCTCTGAGTTTTGACTCAAATGAGAATGACTGGGTTTCATTTATTCATTCATTAAGTATTGAACTATCTGCTAGGTGTTTTACACTTTCCTATGTGCTGAGATGAAAAGGAACAAAAGTTAACTACTTCCTGCTTTCATGAAACTCACTCCTGCGTGAAATAAGCATAAACAATCCCAGAAATAGAATTGTTTTATTAAAATTATGATAATTAAAAACAAGCTCCAGCTGTTCTAAATGCTTGAGTTCTAGATTTATATGTTAAAAGAAAACTTTATTAACAATGTTGTTTATTAACCTAGTCTCTTAGCCTAAAGTTTTTCAGGATTTTTTTTAACTGTATTAAACAAAGTTAGATGATTAATTGCTGTTTGTAGAAAGAACTACTTTTAAACTGCCCTGATTTAAAAATATTCTCAAGGAATTCAAAGGAATAATTCCAACAGGTGTGGGAGTATAAACCTGCAATCCCAGGATTTAGCAGGCTGAGGCAAGGTGGATTGTGAGTTTGAGGCCAGCCTGGGTTATGCAGAGAGACCTCATCTCAAAAACAAAACAAGACAAAACAAGTTAATTCCAGGGGAACTTGGGTATGATTTTTTTGTGATCAATTCTTTGGTAATTTGTTCGAGTTAAATTAGAAACAAACACTGCTGTTTTGTGTTCTCAGAAATTGGTTTGACATCATTGTTTGAGGTATAAAACCGAAGAACACATTGCAACATGGGGCTAGCATTTCTCTTCATTGACTTTCAGCTACAAAGCTAACTTTCATGTTTGTAGATGGGTCAGTGTCCATGCAGCTGTCATGGCACCTGCAGAGAGCAGCCAGTCCAGGGAGTGAATCCTATTTTGCTGTGAATCCCAGGTGTTCTAAGAAATGCTTCACCAAAGGTCATGTGGACCATTGTAGAGAACCAGGCCTTGAGGGTTCAAAATGCCATGACCTTTACATTCACATGTGTCTCCCACAGTTGTTTAAAAGTTTTCGGATCCTCATAGAAAGAAGGCCCAAATGTAATTTATTTACCAAAGAAAACCTATTTTTAAATTCTTTCATTGCTCTTGCCTCCAAGAAAGAAAATTTCTGCTGATAAGTTATTTGCAAGTTTTAAGCAAAAATTCCTGGGCTCCCTTTTTTGTCATTGAGGACACAGAACTCAATGTTTGCATGGATATTTACCTTTTAGAAATGCACTTCAAGCTCATATGTAATGTAATGTAGCTAGACATGAGGAGAAAGCAGAGCACCTTAATAACCATGTTACATTTAGGAAAAGTTTACAGAACATTGGAACACATATTAACAAAATCCACAGTAAAGGCTCTTGTTGTAAAAGTGTTTTTAAGAACCAATAAGAAAGAATTTTTATTTCTTGTAAGCATTATATCCACCTTTGGTCCTCTAATAACTTGACCTAAGGTAGAGTGTGGATAGGTGAGCTTGGAGGAGGTAGAGGTTAAGGAGAGCATCATTTCTTTTTTGAGAATTCATAATACAGGTTCAGGTTACCAATATTACTGGTCAGAGTGCAGGCACTATGTGAACCAGTGGACCTGCAGGTCATGCCTTGTCTGTCGGGTGCCTGGGGACACTACTGCAATTCTTCCTCTTTGGGAATACCTGTTATATGTATTCCAGACATGCCTTCTAGCTTAGATTGCTTTTCATGAATTATTATAATGATATGAACTCCTGTTTGTTAAATACATACTCTATGAAGATACCTTTCTTATTTGTCACTACTATTTACTTCTTTAGGGAAGGAAAGTTTTGTTTTCTTTATCTTACAGCCGTGGAAGCTGAGGTTTTAGAGAAGTAAAGAGGACACACCCAGACTGGGAGGGATTCAGACTCTGGCCTTCTTGCCAAACTCCAGGGTTCCTAACATGGTCTTATTACAGGAGTTCATTCTGCTACTGAGAACGGTTTGCTTTTTTTTTTCCTTCTCTCACACACCTAGTTGTTCCCTCACTGAATGATTGCTTGTTGATCACATTCTCAGATGAGGATTCTCCTTTCTTCCCCATTTTCCTTATTACCTGTCCCCTAAGTCTGCCCCAGTTTCTTACCAGATTTAATGACAGGATAAAATCATTAGTCTTCTAAACTCTGCAATCAAAACTATAATAGATGCATTGTTTTTTGTATGTTTTTTTTACTTGATACATCATTATTTATTTATTTGTGAAAATATCATACAGAAGGGTCACAATTACATGAGCAAGATAATGAGTACATTTCTTATCAAGCATTGTTGCCTCCTCCCTTGTTTCCCCTTCCCATCCCTTCCCATCTCTGCCCCCCCGCCCCTTGCCCCCCTTCCCCCTACTGCCCTCCCTCCTCCCCCCCCTGCCCCCCCACCCCCACCCAAGTTGTAAAGTTCGTTTTTTAACATAATGTCTTGTACATCTCATTGTTGCAATGGGTCCACCTGTATCCCTATTTAAACAATTTGTTTTTTTTCCCTTCCCCTCCACAAATTATACTAACACCAAATACAGTGAAAGCAGGGGTTATACCGTGGAGGAGGGACATACAAAGCAACAAGAAATCATCTTATAACTATGTTAGAAACAATTGCATGAAAGCAAAAACAATTGAATATTTATCTTGGGGTTCATTTCACCTAACATCAGCTTATCTGACCTTTTGCAATCCCACTTTTGGGCATTTACCCAAATGATCACAAACAAGACCATACTAAAGCTACCAGCACAACCATGTTTATTGCAGCATTATTTACCATAGCTAAGATATGGAACCAACCCAGATGTATTATTAAGTAGCCCAAAGACAGGGTAACTTTCCTTTCTTTCTTTCTTTCTTTCTTTCTTTCTTTCTTTCTTTCTTTCTTTCTTTCTTTCTTTCTTTCTTTCTTTCTTTCTTTCTTTTTCTTTTTCTTTTCTGTCATGGGGCTTGAACTCTAGGCCTGGGCACTGTCCCTGTGCTCTTCAGCTCAAGACAAGTGCTCTACCACTTGAGCCACAACACCACTTCCAGTTTTCTGGTAGTTAATTGGAGATAAGAGTCTCACAGACTTACTTGCCTGGACTGGCTTTGAACCACTATCCTCAGATCTCAGCCTCCTCAGTAGCTAGGATTACAGGCATGAGCCACCAGCGCCTGGCTAACTTTTTTTTTTTTTTATTGGCTTATATGTTACACAAGTTTCATAACCATGACATCTTTGGGATAGTTCAATATATCTTGCTGGGACCCTGAGGCTTTTTATTTTATGGTATATATGTACACATATGCACATGTATACACACACATCAGCATTCCCAGAATTCTATTATTATACATTATCTATTTTTTCTTCCCAAATAACCTTATTAAACACCCTCTTATTTTTGTATTTCTGCCCAGTTCTCTAATTTGTTACTGAAGAATGACCTTGATAAATTAAAAGTGAGCATAGAGATAATCCCATACCTTCCTTTTTCCTCCTTCCTCCATTTCACCTCCAATCTTCCTCAATCACCCCCCCAACTTTTTCCCTCCTTCCTTCCCTTCTGCCTTCCCTTTCTTCTACCTTCCCTCCCTCCCTCTTTCCTTCTTTCCCTAATTCTCTCTCTCCCTCTTTCTCCCTCTTTTGAATTTAAGTGACCTATACCAAATCACATAGCTAAAAATCTAGTGCAGTCATCTTACTTCCACAGTACCATACTACTTTTCACTGTAGCATCATAATTACTAAAGACTTTTTGTTAAGTTCGTTTTTCGACATAACGACTTGTACATCTCATTGTTGCAATGGGTCCACCTGTATCCCTAGTTAAACGATTTGTTTTTGCCCTTCCCCTGTACAAATTATACCAACATCAAATACAGTGAAAACAGGGCTTATACCATGGGGGAGGGACATACAAAGCAACAAAGAAATCATCTTATAAATAAGTTAGAAACAATTGCATGAAAAAAATATTTGAATACATATCTTAGGGTTCATTTCCCTAACATCAACTTATCTTGCCCATGTAATTGTAACCCCTCTGTACAGTATTTTCACAATAAAAAAAGAAAAAAAGAAGAAAATAAAAGACTTTTGTTAAAAATACAAGATTTCAGCCCCAATCAAGACTTCCCCAGCCAGAACCTACATTTGAACAAGACCA
Source organism: Dipodomys ordii (assembly GCF_000151885.1). Taxonomy (NCBI): domain Eukaryota; kingdom Metazoa; phylum Chordata; class Mammalia; order Rodentia; family Heteromyidae; genus Dipodomys; species Dipodomys ordii. Next base: position 1,589,071 of record NW_012267229.1, on the reverse strand, counting down.
CAAAAAATTACAAACATCTAAGTTGACGAAACTAGTCCACCTTATAGGAAACTACTTAATGATATTCAATTTTCCTTATTGTTCAACAGAGCTCTGTGTTCACCCACCACCAACATTGCTCAAGCTTGAGATACCTATCCTACAATTTAAGAGATCTCACTGATATTTTGGGCAAATGGATTAAGAATGGCTTTTGATCCAGCCTGTCATAATCAATCCTAGGGATGTAAAAGTACAAAAACACTTATTTTGGTATACTAGGAATTACAATTCTGGAGAAGCAGATCTGGACGAAACTGAAAATTCATTCAGAAGAGAAGAGGGATTTGGGCTTAAGGAAGAAGAATCTACAGATGAGGTCTTTAAACATATGTCGATCTGATTGGTTGACTTTCAGTTACGACTATAGGCTGCTCTGAGTTTGTGTGGTCTGTTAGGATGACTTCTAGACTCCATTTAGAATGTTCTGTGTCTCTAACCAAAGTGATTTCATATTAGGTAAAAATTTCCAATGATTTCATAAATTAATTCTTTCTAATGCGACACCAAAGTTCTATTGGAGGCCTCCAGGAAAAGATTTATTGATTTTATAATGAAACATAGAGAACAAAACTGGATTATTTACTTAACCATTGACTGGATGATCTTAGATAGGTTGAGCCCCATGACCATCATTTTTATTATCTGTAAAATGAGTGTAGTTACCTTTTAAATCTATACATTCAGTCATATGCACACATACATGCATGTTTAGTAGAGGCTAAATACTTGATTGATAGGCAAGTAAATGTGATTTATATTGTCAATGATATGGTGAAAATGTCTGTAATATTTTAAGGTTAGTTTCCTGATAGGACCATATTAGCCCCCATTAAAATTATGACCAAATATAATATCCAATGACCAATATAATATCAAAATCTTGTAAGTAGATAAACAAATGCCTGCCTATTCCTTCAATGTTATACTGGGGTATCATATAACAGGCTTACCCAAAGATAAATTTATCTCTATAAACGTATTCCCATTGTCTTCCTTTTGTTTAGGTATTTGTGGCTCTCTGCAGGTAAATACTTGCTTGAAGAAAATGGGAAGTGATGAAAATAGTTCTTGTCAAATAGAAGTGTGATTTGGCAGAAAAGCTAATCCTAAGGTCAATATTAATTATGATGAGAGTAATAGTAGCTTTGTTTCTCTCTTGGTAATCCAACTCCATACTTCTTTCAGGGACAATATACATACAGTCTATCAAAGCTGACTTGAACCAGCTTTGTCATGATGCTATTTCCTTCATTAAGAAGTTAAATAAATTCTTCATACATGTTCACTTTGCATTTGGATGAGAGCAATGTGTTTAACTTTTGAAAATGATACCTTGTTTTTCATCCACAAATAAGAATTGTTAGTTTAAAATTAAATCAGAATTTGAAAACTATTATAGAAATGACTAGGAATAAGTTCCTTATATTTTTTTAAGTTATCTTTAAGTCATTATACAAAGGGGTTTCAATTCAACACATCATTTTATAAGTACTGGGTTAATGCAAAGCCTATCCATCATTCTCCCCTCGTCTATCCCAACCCCATTCCTCCCCACAAGTTACCTAGTCTAGGAAACTCATTCTGTAATTTTCAAGTTGGGCAGTGGTGAAGAAAATACAGAGAAAAGGAGCTGAAGAAACAGATGATGTCAAGGAATTCATCAGTATAGGAAGAGGAAGAAATGTTCTCATGGTTTTAATAAGAGCACATGAGAATGTAGGTTGGAAAAGGAAAGGAAAGGGACGAAAAAGACACTGCACTCAAGGAGTGCACATTCTCATTTAAGGTGGTTAGGTAAAAGGAAATTAAATGAAGATAGGATAGGGGATAGGGCTATAAGGAGATAAGAAGATAGATGGAGATAAGGGCTATAAAGACATAATACTGGACAAATATACTGGAGAGAAAGTGGGTACTATTTTACTTAGTGGGACCACATAAGTTTGATTTTTAGCAAGTAATGCATGTGCTTTCTAGCCCAGTGGATGATGTTTATCAGATTTAAATCAATCTAAGCAGCTATGAATCAAGTAAAAATATCTTAGATCTAGACTCTGATGACCCAGTGAGTCTGCAATATTTTTCATCCTTCATAAGCTACTGCTACTTGATTTGTCTTTATAAAGTTGTAGAACCTAGAGAATATGTATATTTTGGAGATAGATATGTATTAGAGAGATGAAAACTTTAGTGAACCCTCCCTAAAAGCACTTCCTGTTTAGAAAAGGAGAGTTACCTAGTCAAAGTTAAATTGTTCTGTGACACCTTCCTACAACATGTTACCTTCTGAGAAAAATGGAAATTCTGTTTTATCAGCTCAGAGGTTCTTTGTCAAGGAAGGGTTATTTTCCCATGAATTCATTTTAAAAGAAAGGAAAGATCACTTTCAAGATCATTATTAAGAAAAGTTACATCTTATGATATATATAAGAAAAGTTATATCTTATGAAATGAAACGTTAATATGCTAAGCCAGCAGCAAGAGAGAGCTGTTTTCTCAGTAAATACTGTATAGCTGTGCTTTGTCAATTAACTTTTTTTTGACTATGAACAGAATGTAAATGTCATAGATAAATGATCGCTTTAATGGTGTTTTCCAGCATTGTGCTCCATGTTACCATGGCTTCTTAACAAAGACATTAAATCATTTAGAATCATATTTCATGATAATTAATTGCAAATCTGGTAATACTACCACTTTTCATTTGGCATGAAATGATGAGGGAGAACCACAAGGTTTATTGGAGGTACACGAGAAAGGACAGAGTGACTTAATGTATGAATATAAATCTTGTAAAACTACTATTGGACAGCGTTTTATGATGGACATAAATTCCCATTTACCCTCTGATCGTGATAGACAGAGAAGCCTGCAGTAGAAACAGAAAGAGGAGATGGGAAGCTATACTAGAGAAGAGAAAAGGCTCAGGGCTTGTGAATTTCTCTTCTTTTCTTCTGTTTTGCAACAGCTAAACAGATCTTCACTCTTGCTTAAGATTTAAATCATTAAAGTCTGTAACCTGATTAATGCTGACTTATTAGATGTATTTATTATGAAGTATGCAATGATGCTTTTATAATTAAACAGCTATTAGCATTTGCTATTTTCAATTATTGTTCTTCTGTCTATATTTCTTAGAATTCTTTGAAATGTTCAGCAAGCTCATTCATGATTTTGCTGTACGAAATGAACAGTCAAGAGTACTTTGTGTTGTAGGTATTTTCATCCTGACTTTTAAAAATAGCTAGAGGTGTAGGGTCTAAGGGAAATTTCTTCCAGGTAGATTTTTTTTTTTGGTCATTGTGGGGCTTGAACTCTGGGCCTGGGTGCTGTCCCTCAGCATTTCAGCTCAAGGTGAGCACTCTACCACTTGAGCCACGTGCCACTTCCTCAGGAATATTTCTTCCAGAGCTAGATGACCTGATTTGATCTGGTTACATTTTATGAATAACGTTGATATTGGTCACTCTACTAACCAGGGACTGAGTTTTCAGTTGCAAGTAACTAGTCTGACATAAAATAACTCAAGACAAGATGAAGGGACTGGATTGATCCATATCGAGAGAATTTTGGAGATTTCTGGTAAGGCTTTTCTTTGTGACTATTTTATTAGCATCAAGTAGTTATAAAAAGTAGTTTCCATTCACCAAAGCTGTTTATGAACACACAGTGTTGATCAGTGTCAACCGTTTCAACTTTCTCATCCATCCCTTCCAACCCACTCTTCTCACATTGCTTTTGGGGTGATGTATTGAATTTTTTGCCATTTGACAAAGTAGTTTATACATACAATGCATCTTGATATGGATCATCCCCTCAATATTTCCACTCCCTTTCAACCACCCCTTCCTTTATATTTTTCAACTCTGTGGTATATACAATAAATTCTTGCTTGCCTTCTTCCCTCTTTTCCCCTTCATTCTTCTATTTCCTCTATTCCCTCTCCCCTTGGCTCCACCCTCCGTCCTTTCAAATACACATTTCCTGGTACCTATTTTGTTGGTTTTTTGAATTAGTCTTTTTAAAGAAATATACTATTTGTTCTCTCCATAGAGTATATTACACCTCAGTTAATTGATCAAAAGCAAATTTTCCACCACAGCTATCTGTATCAGTCTCTTCCATGTTTTGGATTTTCTTTCCTAAGTGCTGGCTTAGCTTCCAGGCAAGCTCTCTTTATGTGGTGGGCAGAATGGCAACTCCAGATTCACTCATCTTCATAGTTGGAAATCCTAGATGATTTATCAATAATTTTTAGGTATCACTTTAGCTGATGAAAGGAAATACACGTAACTGGTTAAATTGTGTGTGTGTTTGTAGGGGTGTTTTCAAAAGAGAATGATGTCTTAATGAAAGGTCTGAGTAAGGAAGAACCATTCTCACTCAATGTAATAGGCACCTTCCAGACAGTTGAGAGACTAGGTAGAATAAAAAGGCATAGAAAAGACGAGTCAACTCTCACAGGCTCTGTTCTGGACACAGGACACCAATTTTCTTATACTTTTGGATATCAAAATTTCAGGTTTTCTGGCCTTGAACTCTGTCTACCTCCGTCACTTCTTAGGCCTTCAGATTTGGATTAGATTAAACTACTGATTCTCTGAATCTCTAGCTTGCAATAGTTGTAAGACTTCCCTAACTGTTTTGGGCTTTGGCTAACCTGTGCAGCACGCTGCCATGGTGCTGTTGGAGAGCGAGCAGTTCCTGACAGACCTGACCAGGCTGTTCCAGAAGGGCCACTTGCTGGGGAACCTGTTCATCACCTTGACGAAGTATGATGGTTGAACAAAACCCATTCCAAGGAAGGGTTCTGTGGAGGGTCTTGAGCCTGCAGAAAATAAGTGTCTGTTTGAGAGCTACCGATGGGAAGAAGATCAGCACTGTGGTGAGCTCCAAAGAAGTGAATAAATTTCAGATGGCTTACTCAAACCTGCTCAGAGCTAACACGGATGGGCTGAAGAAGAAAGACAAGAAGAACAAGAATAAGAAGGCCAAAACAGCCCAGTGAAGTGTACCCAATTGCAACATTATCAGCTAACTACAGAATTGCTATTTCTCTCCCCCCCCACACACACACAAAGTTAACTTTCTTATTCCTCCACTGGTTACTCTTCTTCTGGGAGACTAGGGTTGGGATGTTTCTAGGTGGGAAGCCAGTGTATTTGGGATCTGCACTTCATGGTTGTGTATTCCTGTTACATTTCTCTGTAAAGAGCAATGTATCATTAAACCTGTCTAGTACTGAATAAAAAGTTGTAAGATTTTATAATTTCCATAACCATGTGAGAAAACCCCTTTAGTAAATCTATCTACCCAGTCTCCATCCATTCATCCATTTAAGTAGCCTTTATTGTTTCTCTGGACAATATTGACTAATGTAAAGAGATAAACTAGTTGTGATATGCTTGACTAAAATCTATGTGAAGACTATGATTGGTCTTACTGGGGCAAACTGGACATCTTATAACTAATCTCTGAAATTAAGAAGAGAGTATTATACTGTGATTGGCCAGGCCTGAGCTGTGCTTATCTAATCCAGCTTTGAAACCAATGCTGAATCAGTTGATCTACAAATGATTATGAAATGGAGGGAGAATGATTTCTTGAGGAAAACATATTGAGTAGCCAAGTGTCATGGATCTACCAGCTTGATTGCACTCATTCATTGCCAACTGGCTTTTTAGAATTGGTCTGACATTCATATTTATTAAATATTATGCTGGTTAGTGAACAAACTATTTTGAAAATAATAATGTTGTATTCTAGAGTAAAACATTCACATAGACCACATATAATTTAGTAAGACAATGTATTCACAGGCAATAATCTCTCAGTGGAAGGCTCTTCTAAGTTGGCTTTGGAAAGTCTGGAAATACTTGAAAGAATTGACTTAGACTGGCATTTGATTTTCACTCAATAAAAGCAGCTATAGATAGAAGCAGGAGAATATGGAGCACATCAGGGTTGAAATGGCCTCCACATAATGTCAGTATAGGAAAAGTCCCTAAACAGGTCATCTGAAAAGGTGCTAAACACATAGACATGTAGAGGCTATAGACATTTCCAAATGAGGGTTAGGTGGCTAGTAAAAGGTTGTTTTAACTTCCCCAGTTGCATATAAGATTAAGATTATACATATTATTATTTCATATGAAATATATGTTACATTATTATATATTGTGTATTATATAATATACATTATTATACATTATATATAATATTATATATATATATATCCCATGTATGAACAGTCTAATGCAGTGACCATGAAAATAGAACAGAGGAGATAAATACAAAAGCAGTTTAGCAAAGAGTAGCTAATAAGAGGAAAGATACCAGGCTTTCAGGATTTCAGCTTGCACTATTAGTAAAGGGCAAATGATCATCTCAGTGATTCTCTGAATCTGTTCACTTGTAAACAGGATAACAATAGAGGAAGCTAGCGCTTTAGGGCCATTATAGGGATGAAATGAAGTCAGACATATATGAAAGGGTTTTGTGAACTTTAAAATCTAAAACAAGAGCAAGGTGTTATTTTACGATATATGTAACATTTTCAAATAATCTCTGTGGTTGCTTTTGATTTCATGAGCCTGTAATTTTCTCCCCATAACAAGTACTAGTTGAACAGCATATATTATACCAGAAATCTTTATTCGGTGAAATAAGCATTATTTTTTTTTACCAGTTTTTACCAGCCTAAAATTTTCTATATCTTATTTTGCTTTCCATTTTACTTTTTATTTATTTATCCTTTAAATTAATTTATTTTTTTTAGGATGGGAGAAAATGTAAAAGCCAGTTCAGTTTCTCCTAAAATTTTATACTACAGACTTGAGCAACAATGGTTTTGTTTAAAGCTGAATCATAGGATTTCATAAGAGACATAGTATATATGTACCATAACTGTTGCATAAAGTTCTTTATGAGACACTCGGGATTATGGATCCATAATTTGCATTCATTACACACATTGTAACAGCTTCCTTTGGGCCATTAAAAAGAAGGTATTGATAGATTCTTAAGGATTCCACAAAGCAATGAAATCACAACAGGTCCATTTATTGAAGAAAATAACAGCAAGATGCAAGCCAGCATTTCAAATCAAGGTTTCACCTGCTCCATCCTTGCATTTAGCTTTTCCCAGCCTCACTAGGTGAAGGGATGAACTAAGATGTGAGTAGTTGAGAGCCAGTTTTCATAGAGTAATACACTCATCTAGTCAGCCATTCTTCTACACATTCATTTCACTACATAGGTACTGGGGTGAGTGCTAAAAAATGTAATAAGCTATCTTCATCAAGTCTAATAGGAGAAACAGATAATAAAATATAAGAATGCAATAAATATAAGAATGAAGAGATATGGGTAAGTGCAGAGTGGTTTTAGCACCTGCTGAGAAAACAGAACAATAGGCTGGAGAGGCAATTGCTGAGAAGAGGGAAAAGGGGGAAGGACATTCCAGGCAGCCAAATTAATAAATAAGCATTGTGTTGCAAATTAAGTTGTGAATTCAGCTCCCTGGGTGTCACTAAAGCTGGAAAATTCCATCAGCTAGCCTTTTGACTTCCATCTCCAGGATTTCTAATTTAAACACAAATTAAACTAAACATAGTTACTCTATAAGGGTATCTGAAGTGGAAACACACACACACACACACTCACACACACACACACACACACACACACACACATCTAAATCTTAAAGACTTCAGAATTGAAAAGTAAGAACACCCTGTGATGTCATAGTTTAATATCAGAGAGCTGATTCTGGCTGATGATGATAATAGTCCCCATATGCCTACAATCATCTAGCAAAGTACTTAGCACACAATAAGGCCACAACTGAAGACACATATTATCCACTGGAATAATATAGTCTTGAGACCATATAAACTTGAGACCCAGGGCTTTGGCACTGTCCCTGAGCTTCTTTTGCTCAAGGCTGGCATCCTACCACTTGAGCCACAGCACCTGTTTTTTTTTTCTTCTGTGTATGTGCTACTGTGGAATTAAACCCAGGTCTTCATGCATGCTAGGTAAGTACCACTAGGTCACGTTTCCAGCCCTCTTCCTTTCTTTTCCTTCCCTTCCCTTCCTTCCTTCCTTCCTTCCATAGCAATATGTAATAAATAAACAAACAATGTGGCTCAGAGTTAAATTCTGACTTCTAATTTTTTGACTTTAGACAAATTATTTAACTCAGTTCCTTTAGCTATGCAAATACTTATTTTTTTAAAAAAAGTACCACGATTGTGACCTATATTGAGTAAAATAACTGAAATAACAGTGTTAATTTTTTTAAGTGTTGACAGCAATTTAGTCCAGAGAATGTAGTCAAGATACATTATAGGAATACATGGACATGTCAAGATAAAATCCCCTTGCACACCTAATTGAATCTTTAAAAATTGTAAAGAAAACAAGAAAAGAAGGGAGGGACAGAGGAAAGGAGGAAAGAGAAAGAAAGGGAGGAAGGAAAGAATAAAGGACTAAAAGACTTCTTATTTAATCATTTCTTAGAGGCAGGGTTTTTTAAATTGTGTTTTTATAGTCCATTATACAATAGTTTGAAATAAACAGAATTCACTCAATAGCAAATATCCAACATCTTTGGCATGGAAGCATGCTCAGTAATTATTTCCAAAGTATCTTTCTTGGGTGACACTCTCATCATATTCTGAAACACAAGGATTAAAAATAAACTGGGCACTGGTGGCTCACACCTGTAATCCTAGCTATTGAGAAGGATGATATCTGAAGATCGTAGTTGAAAGTCAGCCCTGGCAGGAAAATCCATAAGATTCTTATCCCCAATTAGCCACCAGAAAACCAGAAGTGGAGCTGTGGCTCAAAGTGATAGAGCACTAGCCTTGAACAAAAGAGCTCAGAGACAGAGCCTGGGCCCTTAGTTCAAGCCCCATGGCCAATTTTTTTTTTTAAATCAAAATAGCAGGTTCATGCCCGTAATCCTAACTACTGAGAAGATGGAAGTCAGGAGGATGGCAATTTGAAGTCAGTCTGAATAAAACTTACAAGACTCTACTTCAACCAATAGGTGGGCACTGTGGCATGCATCCAGCTATAGTGGCTCACCCCAGCTATGTTCAGAAACACAAGTGGGATTGTGGTCCAGAACATCCCGGACAAAACATGAGATCCTATTTCAAAATAATAAGAGCAAAAAGGGGACATAGGTGCAACCCAGGTAATAGCCTGCCTAAGATGCAAAGAGTTCAAACCCCAGCACCACTAAAATCAATCCATAAACAAGATACTGTTATTGTATCTTAATAATGGGATGTATTCAAACAGTGTTAAAATTTTCTAACATGTATATTACTCTACTATTTTTTCTTGATTGAAGGCCTTGATGCAATTATTTTTGAAAAAATCTGACTTCATTATTCATTTTAGTAGATTTTTCTTTCCTTTGTTTTTGGATTTCAATTTTATGAAATCATTCACATCATTTGAGAGGGAACTTGAATATTATCTAATAGAGAGAAGTTACAGCTCCCATACCATGGTGGATACCATTTCAGTGACGTCTTCTGAAGTTATGCTTATGTCTGAGAAGTAAGATTATAGGATTGTCTCTTAAACAACTAAGCTCAGACTTGTTTTATCAGCTACTTCTTGGCCAAATTCCAGCTTTAAGGTATATGGATGGTAAGTTGATACTCTCTGCAATAATGATAATAATAGTGAGACTTCAGAAATTTGCAAATGGGCAACATATGTGTTAACTACTGTTTTCATTCCCTTCATAAGCCCTTCCCCCACTTGTAAAAAATTTCACAATCAAATTAACAGCACTGCCTAACAATTTTCAGACTCACTATTGGACTAGGTTTCAGTGGACACCCCACCTCTCCCCATAACATTTACAGGGTAATATTCTGATCTAATCAGAATATAATAATTACCTTGCCTGGAAAAGAATTTGGTTGTTTCTGATCCCCTAAAAAGAAAAAAAAATCTCATTTGTCTCTTTCTGCAGTATTATCAGAAAATACTTTGCAGCAAATAAATGGAAACTCTGTAAGTGGATGTTAATTAAATTTTAATGAATTTGAGGTACTGACACAGTGTATCCCTGCAGAGCTCAGTTAAGGAAAAAAAAGAAAAAGAAAAGAAAGAAGAAAGTGGTACATTCATATTGAAAGCTTCCAGATGAAAACAGCATCATGCTGAGTAGAATGAGGGCAGCCTTAGGTTGGGACACAGGTTTTCCCCCCTGGGTAGTAAATATTTTGGCCTTCAGTTCCCCTGTCTCCTGGAGGCCTTGGCCGGGCCCCATGGTCAGATACCCTGCAGATGATGGTTTCCATAGGTGGAGTGCTCCATGAATTCTGCTCTCCTCCTGCATGCCCCTGGATAGCTGAGGGCCCCTGCATGACTTTAAATGTTGATTGCAGATTGTTTCCTTTTTTTGCCCTTCTAAGTAGTCTATAAAATCTATCCTAGACAGGGTCTGGCAGAGTTATGACCTGTTGATAAACTCACCCAAATCAGGGCTGAATGTTTCCTTGCTATACACATATGGACTTTGGCTCAGGCCCCAGAATACCGGAGTCAACTTCAGAAACCAATTGTTACAGCAGATTTGTATTTTTAGAGAAGAAAAAAAAAGGTATGTATCCTTGAATTTAAAAGCTACCCACATTTGCATTCCAACTTTCTTTTTAATTAAGCAGACCACAAAGATCAATAGAGAATTTACTTGCATAGAGGGCCATACTGGAGTGATTTGGAGAAAGGATTTTGCTGTATTGACAAAAGGATGGTATGGGAGGTGTTTACCTAATCGTCTTTAACTGTATGGATGGTTCTAATTTATTTTAGATTCCACTGTCTCTACACATTCACCACCCCATCCCAACCTTGCACCATAAACCTTGGACCATAAGATTATTAATGATGCCCTATGGCCTTGAATTGTATTTTCCATGAGAGAATAATTTCCCACTTTTACAATGCTAGAACAGTCGTGTGCATTGTTAGGGACCCCTATATGACTTTGACTTCCTCAGAAGAGAATAGTAATTCTCCACTGACAGCTCCCAGTGACTGAAAAGTATAATCAAAGTCACTGCATTATTAATGTCTCTTCTTTTTATTAACTCAATCACAGTATGAAACACTTTTTCAAACATTTTATTTTATATAGTTTTTTTCCCCTCCACTTGGAAAAGTCTGCCCACAAATTAAAGGGTTACGATTTACTGAATAAAACTAGGACTATTATGTTGGATGTTCTCCAAACAAATTGTCCTTCAAGGCATTTGCCAGAGGAAGCTCTGATGAATTTTGCCTGACAGGTTGGGGCACCAGGTAAATGATATACTTAGATTTGGTGACTTGGGAACACAAATAGAAAAACCAGGCTTTGGATTGTGAGAGCCCTGGTAGAGCTGGCTCTATTATTAACAATTCAATCTTGAGCAAGTCCCAGAAAAGCTCTCAAGCTTGGTTTCTTCCTCTGTAAAATGAGGCCAATGATGCCTGTAGGACAGGGGTTGTGAGGATGAAATGAGATCCCAGACCCTTGGGATATTGATTCCTTATTCTCTTCTAGGAACACAGGATTCTTCACAAAGACAAAGGCAGGGAGAACAATTTTAGCATCCAGCTGTCCATACTGCTTTGAACTGGGACAGGGCACAAGGAGAAGAAGCAGTATGTGAGGGTGAGCCTGAAGGATGAATGGGAAGAAGACAGTGAAGACAGGCTGGCATTATAAGAATAAGTTTTATGTTCAGCACCATCACCTTTGAGATAGAACCAACAAAGCAGACTCAAAACATTCACAGGGAGAGTTTGTCTAGTTATGTAGGAAGCTTGTTTATACTTTGATTAAATAATCACCTAATTTTTTAAGTACATGCATTAATTGTCCAAAGAGGGGGGGATCATTCACAGACATATAGAAGATGTTCAAATTTACCTCATCTATGTGACATTTTGCTTGTTAGTAGTGGGGTTTGAACGCCAAGCCTCATGTTTGCTTGGCTTGTTTGCTCCAGGCTGACACTCTTATTATTTAAACTACACTTCCAGCCCAGCGATTTGTTGGTTAAGTGGAGGAAGAAGCCCTTGAAGTTTCCTGCCCAGGCTGGTTTCAGAGATCCTCTTGATCTCAGCCTCCTGAGTAGCTAAGGATTACAAGTATGATTAATCACTCTCCTCCCTTTTCACAGTTTTACTTGCTTTCAGTCTTATATTCTTATGCACATATAGTATACTTTAATCTTATTCACTCATTGCCCTCTCTTATACCCCTTTCTGATCCTACTAGTTCCCTCCCCAAAATCCCTGTTTTATAACCAAGCCATATTATTATTATCATTAATTACTATTATCAATATTCTTATCTACATGCTAGTTATGAGTGAAAAGAGGCTATATTTGTCTTTTTGAGCTTGGTTTATCTCTGTATGATGATCATCATTCCATCCATTTTCTTGTAAAAAAGAATTTCATTCCTCTGTATTCCCAAAAACTATTCCATTGTGTAGATGTACAAGTAAATTACTTTAAAAAAAACACTTGAATATCTGGTGGAATCATACTAGAGGATTACCAATTGCATCTCCCATGTACTTTATTTTACTTAAGCCAGGCCCAAAGAAACATAGGTCCCATGGTTTCTCTTATTTTCAATAACTAGTATATGTTTGAGGCAAGCAGAAAAGGTCAGATAAGATGATGTTAAGTGAAATGAACCCGAAGATGGGGGTTTTTCTTTCTTGCTCTTGTTTCTTTTTATTTTATTTTATTTTATTTGTGAACATACTGTACAGAGGGGTTACAATTACATGGGCAGGATAATGCGTACATTTCTTACCAAGCATTGCATCTTGCTATTGTTTCTAACGTATTTATAAGGTACCATGTGATTTTTTTATTGCTTTGTATATCCCTCCCCTACGGTAGAACCCCTATTCGCACTGTATTTGATGTTGGTATAATTTGGGGAGGGGAAGGGAAAAAACAAAATGTTTAAATAGGGATACAGGTTGACCATTGCAACAATGAGATGTAGAGGACACTATGTTGAAAAATGAACTTTAGGTGGGAGGGGCAGTGTAGTTGAGGAAATGGGAGGGAAGGGAAGGTAGGGGAAAAACAAAGGAGGGGGCAACAATGCTTGATAAGAAATGTACTCATTACCTTGCTCATGTAACTATAACCCCTCTATACAGAATTTTCCTAGTAAAAACTTATTTAAACAAAACAAAACAAAACAAAACGAAGGCACTGGAAAAAAAAAGAGAACTTTTAGAGCACAATCATGAGATAGTTACTGAAGATCTCCTCCATGCCAGGCATTGTGTTTTGTTTTGCTCTTTGCATTTGAACTCATTTAATCCCTCTACACTTCAATTATTTCCTCTTTCTTTCTCCTTCCTTTCTTCCTTCCTTCCTTCCTTCCTTCCTTCCTTCCTTTCTTTCCTTTCTTTCCTTTCTTTCTTCCTTCCTTCCTTCCTTCCTTCCTTCCTTCCTTCCTTCCTTCCTTCCTTCCTTCCTTTCTTTCTTTCTTTCTTTCTTTCTTTCTTTCTTTCTTTCTTTCTTTCTTTCTTTCTTTCTTTCTTTCTTTCTCCTGTTTGTTCCAGTGCAGGAGCTTGAACTAAGGGCTTCCTGCTCTCACTTGACTTTTTTTTCCCTCAAGGGGAAAAAAAATTATGCACTTTTACTTAAAGTTGTCTGGAAAAAGATTTATGCGTCTGTGCCCATCTGCATTATCACTCTACAAGGCAATCGATAATGTATTAACCAGGTTTGGAGATTGCACCTGTAATCTTAGCTACACAGGAGGCTGAGAGCTGAGGATCACAGGTTCCAAGCCCAGGTATGAAAGTTTCTGAAACTCTGATCTCTAATTAAACCACCAAAAAGCCAGAAGGACTTTCACCCTCCTTTCCTGTCTCATTTTCTTTTGCCTTCCTTCATTTTCACTTAAAAAATATTTATTATCTTTTGGTAGTTGTACAAAGGAATCACCATCCAACAAATATCAATTTATGAGTACCATGCATCTTGGTTGATATCACAGCCTTCATCCTTCATCATAGTCTCCCACTCCATCCTTCCCAACTCAACCCTTCCTCTCAATTTTTCAATTTTTAAAATTACTTGTAACGTGCCTGAGAAAATTTCCCTACTACATCCTTACAGCACCCTTGGTCTTCGGCTGCTCACATCTGCTGCTCCTCAAGGGCTCATGAAACCTCTCGTCCAAATGGAACATGTGGCCTCCTCATTGCCAAACCTAAAAGCCTTTCCTTAGCTTTGGCTCATTTATGTTTTTCCCCCAAGGACATTCATTTGACATTGTTAATTACGTATACATTTTTGTCTTCAGTGGTCTAGTATTTGAGTTTTGGAATTAGAGCTCAACTTGCATCCAAACAATACTCTTTGAATTGTCCTTGGACAAAACTACCAAATACATACAGAACGTATGCACAGATGCCTAGATTTTTATTTTTCTTTATAGAAATAGGATCGCATTTTGTCCCCCCATTTGCTTCTTGCTATACTCTCAGAAGTCCATTGTAGAAAACTCTCCAAATGAACTGGAGAGGACTGTAGCTCATTCTTTTAAATATCATCGATGGACCACACATTATATGGTTTGTGTTCCATTTGTTTTCTGGTTATTTCTAATCTAGACTTTCCATATCATATTATGAAATAAATTCTGAATAGAAAATGGTTGAATCAAACCACCATATCTATATAATTATATTTAGTATGTGTATTTACTTTTACTATGTGTTACCAGATGGCCTTCTAAAAAAGCTTTAACAATTCACATTCCAGTGTGAGTATTATTATCCTTTTGTAATTTTCACAAACCTGGTGCAATTCCTCAATCCCCACAGAATTTGAGCATCTTTTCAAATGTTTGCTAGTCATTTGGAGTTACATTCTATGGACCTGCATATTATTATCCTTATTCAAGTTATTTAACCTCTATGCTTCCAAGGATATTCAATAAAAATATATGAAGGCTTTGCCGAATGTCTGACATAAACAAAAATGTTTGATATATGGTAGCTGGTCTACTTGTTTTGAATTTATTTTTCTCATTTCATCTTCATTCTCATACCTTTAAGTGTAGGCATTTTCCCAAAATTCTACCATTAAATTCCTTTTCTCTGACACTTTCTCTTTAAAAAAATCTCAGTGACTTCAATAATTTTAACATCTGCCAGAAACTCTCTTCTGCCAAAAAGGATATTTGAACATCTGATTCTAATTTATCATTCTAGTTCACAATCAGCAACTTCAACACCCCCTGGATTCTACAGCTACCTTTCTCCCCTACCTTTTTCCTGACTATGTCCTTAGGTTGGCACACTCAGCTTCTAGGGCACATTGTCCTACAAACATTTGGTCACAAATGTCAAGTTCATCATGCTACCTTGATTTAGACATTCGCTTGGGCAGCAAAGTTTCTTGCAACTCATCTCTGTAGTGACTCTCATTCCGTATCATCTGTCTCATTCTCATTCTGTCTATCCTAGTTAACTCATTCTGCAAGACTTACTATACATAGCTAATATAACTCTCCCAACGCATTTCGGTGTGTGTGTGTGTGTGTGTGTGTGTGTGTACTGAAGCTCAAACTCAGGCCTCGTTACTCTCCCTTGTCTTTTATTCACTCAAGACTGATGCTCTACCACTTGAGCCACAGCGCGTCTTCCAGCTTTTTGTTGGTTAATTGGAGATGAGACTCTCATAGACTTTCCTGACCAGACTGAGCTTCAAATTGAAATGTCCAAATCTCAGCCACCTGAATAGCTAGGGGATTACAGGTGTGAAATATCCATGTCAGGTAACTTGACACTTTTTAAAAATCATTTGTTAATATGTCACAGAGATTCTTCCAAAATGCTAGCACTCTTGTGTCAGCTCCTCAGAAACATTTTGCAGTCCCTTTTCTGATAGAATCACATTCACTCTGGTCTCACGCTGTCTCTAGTCCTTGATTCATCCTATTTTCCACTATGCCAGTTTAATCTCTCTCTACCAATCCACCTGACTTAGGCACACAACTGTTTCTCTGTGATGACCTGTTAGGCCCTGATACCTTTCCCCACTCTGCCTAGTAGAAAGCTATTTTCAATGGCTCCTCTTCTGTTGAGAGCTCCCTCATTCAACCAGCTCAAACAAAACAACTACCCTAGCAGCTTCTCCACAGCACAGTCTTTATTTCAGTTCCTTTGTACTAGTTATTATAGTAGAGATTTCATTATAATAGTGAATCAGTGAAGAGCTATTAGAATCAATGCTCCTTAAAGGCCTAATTCTATTTTTTTCATTGTTTACTTTCTAGTCTATTCTTTTTTTCTTTCTTTTTCAGTTCAATATTGGGATAAATGAATAATCAGGGTTGGAGATTGGTGACAAACGGTGTAGAATTGGCAAGAGAAAGCCTTGTTGAGGAACTAATTGTCTTAGATCCTCAGAGATGAAGCACTGTGGCCTCTGGAGTGGTCCATCCCACAGTCATATAGACCTCATCTGCCAATGAAGTTTGCCAGCACTTACTAAGCAAGTCTTTTCTTATAAGTCCCGAGATCGTCTTGAAAAAAAGAGTATCACCACGATTTGGCCTCCATTCTTGCATGGCACAGTGGATGGAGATGATCAGCCATAGCCTTTCTTGGGATGATATAGGCTGTCCTCTTTACAACAGCCACCAAGGGTACCATACTCATGGAAATTACCTGCATGGTCCCTACAGGGCCCATAAACGGAGCACTAACTCTACATGTGACCATGGGGTGCTAACTTTGCCTTTGTGCCTCATATTCTAATTGGATACTTTTCTACCAAGGATGACTTTCATTTATTTATTTTTGCTCATATTTATAGTATATACTTTGGATATATATACAGGGTACCTACTGAATAGAACTACTTTGTTTCACATACACTATTCTCTTTTTGCAGTTAATAAAGATTTTATAAACTACAGGTCCTTACCTACCTGGCCTGTAATGATGTTATGGAATTCATAATCTTCTATCATGCTTACTTTGCTAATTTTGGTACATCATTTGTCTCTATTGATCACCCACTTTGGTTGGGTTCACTCCTTTTTATCGGGGATCGATTTCTTGTTCAGTCAGGTTACTGTGACAACCTGACACAGGCTTCTGGAAGCATCTACCAAATAGAAGCTCTGTCCATGCCTGTGACAGCATCAGCCAAGCCAGGCAGAGCTAGGAAAATGGTGGGGTGACAGAATTCTGGTATCTCTTTAGAAAAGAGATTGTCAGTAGCACCTATCCTAGCATGTGTGAATGAAACCTGGTATTGCAACATCTAAATAAACATCTACAGATAGTAACATATAAGAGAGATTTTTGGACCATTCCTGCTCCCATCCAAACTCATTTTCAGCTATTTCTTAACTGTTTCAAATCTAATTATCTAATTCCTTTTTATCCTTTGAGCACATTTAAGGAAATTGCCAATACCATATATTTGCTTTTTTACTTTTCCTTAACAACAATATGAGTTAGATAACCTTTCATTTCAGTACATTCCAACTGCCTCATTCTTCTTAATTACTTCCTCTCATTCCAACCAAGGTAAGTATCATGAAGTATTTAGATAGGTCCTGTTGATGGACAGTTTGGTTGTTTCTAATTCTCTTTCTAGTTTAATGATCAGTTTCTTTAGTGAAGAAGGCGGTGATGAAATAGTTATTACCTGTCTTTGGTCTTTGCAAAAAAAAATGCTAACTACTCATTGGTATTTGAGAGTTGACTCTATACATACAAGAAAAATATGAATCTGAATTGATGTAGCTCACTTTTTCAGAAATGAGAAAGTAGCCTTGGGTATCTATCAGTTATTATTTTAACAATAACTCATGTTCTAAGTGTCTGTATGTGCAAGGCCCCATGCTAAATACTTTACATAAGTTGTCCCAATTAGCCCTCTCATTTGTTCTAAAAGCAAACACTGTTATTATATTCACTTTACAGAACTATAGACCAAACAAAAGTCTACAGCCACATAGATACTCAAGGGGCAGGAATGGAACTGGAACACATACAGACCCAGGCAAGAAGCTGTGCTGTTAACTTTGGTTGCTGAGGGGATCACAAGTGTCTCCTGGTGTCTGGTTTTCTCCTCAGCTCCTCATGTATGGGACTTTTTACTGAGAGAGTGAGTGAGAGAGGAAAGAAAGGCTCTTTTGGATCCAAGAGTATAATCAAGGTCAAGTTATTTGCAAACAGAGATGACAGAAAAGGACAGCAAAGCAAATACTTATTTCTGTGATAACTTTTAAGTCGTTTAATGCTTTCAGATTAGTATCTTCAGTGCACCTCACTTGAGATTAAGTTTATTTTTGTACACACACACACACACACACACATACACACACACTGTAGCAGAGAAAACTTCAAGTTCTTGCTGTGAACTAGCTAGATAATTACAGGTTTTCTCCCTCAGAGAACGAAGTTTGGATGGACTACTTGATCTCTGAGGGACATTTGTAATTTGAAAGAACTTCAGACTATGGGGGAATTAAAAAAAAAGACTGTTAAGTACAAAGACCTCATTTTTCTTTACCTTCCAATAGAATGCCTCAATATTAACATTTTTCCATGATTGCTTTGTGGTTCTTTTGCTCACTCACCCTTGCATATACTTGTGTGTGTGTGTGTGTGTGTGCATGTTCATTAATACACTTCTATATCACTAATAAATGAATACCTCACTATTTTCTCAAATATTAAGAAATGAAGTAGAGAATAAAATTATGCTCCTTTATCCTTAAATATTTCATTATGTATTTCCAAAAGAAAATATCTTCTCTTATGTAATCATAGTGTTACATAGAGTTATTGATATCAAGATGCTAACATCAATGGCATACTATTTAAGCTTAATGTAATATTGAACATTTATAGTGTCCTTTATAATAAACTAACATTATTTTTACAGTCTGGGATCCAATTCAGGATCGACCCTAATTTATACTTTATAGTGTTTTGTTATTTAAAAAATTAGATTGGTGGGTAAGCACTTCCACTGAAGCCTGGTCATTCTCAGTGTTTTCTTTCCATGCTCTTCATCTCCTTCCCTCTGCTCCTGCTCCCGCTTCTCCTCAGGGTGTTTATATTAGGTATGCACCATTGTGCCTGACTGTGTTGTGATACTTTTGAAGAGTATAAACCTGTTGTTTTCTGGAATATCCCTTATTTTAATGTGATGCTTCTTTATGGTTAGATTCAGGTTATGAATCTTTGCCAGGAGTAGTATAGAATGATAATGTGGGTCCTACTTGGTGCATTATGTTGGAAGGTATGAGATGCTAATTTGACTCTTACTGGCGAGTTTCACAACCTGATTAGGGATGGTGTCTGCCATATTTTTCTCTTATGAAGCTAATATTTTCCCTTTGAAATTAATGTGCATCTTTTAGAGAGGCACTTTGAAGCAATGTTAATATCCTATTTATCATAAAACTTTTATACACAACAGTTTTAACAGATGCTGATGATTTTTGCATAAAACATCTTTTCTCATTTTTTATTACCATAGAATTGTTTGTCATGCATATGTACAGTGGATCCTGATCCACCAACCCCCTTGTGATACCCTCTTATCTTCCTCTCTGCTTTTAAAATTATTTCAGCAGCCTTCATTGTTCTTTTTCTTTTTTTTGGGGGGGGTCCGGTCATGGGGCCTGAACTCTGGGCCTGGGCACTGTCCCTCAGCTCTTCAGCACAAGGCTAGCGCTCCACCACTTGAGCCACAGCGCCACTTCCGGCTTTTTTCTTTTTGCTTATGTGGTGCTGAGGAATCGAACCCAAGGCCTCAGGCTTGCAAGGCAAGCGCTCTACCACTGAGCCACCTTCCCAGCCCCATTGTTCTATTTCATGTATGAAAACAAAGTACTTGGATCATGTACATTCTCCTTCATCCTCTTCAATGGTTCCCCTTCCTGTTTCTCCCCACCCCCCCGACTGTTACCCATTCCCCTAACAGAGCCTGATTTACTTTCCTGTCACTCATTTTACATTTAATTTTTATTAATTGCATCATCGTGATATTTTAGATGCTCATGCATTATGTTTTCTATTTCCCTGTTTCTATCACATAACTGATCAATTGCTTTAATTGAGATTCATTGGACATTTTCATTCATGCAGTGTAGTTCAGAATTATTCACCTCCAGCAACCTTTTTCCCTTCTGTCCTCTCCCTGTCTCCCCTAAATAGTCCCATAGATAGAACCATAATATATATGTATATGAGTTGGAATATATATGATATATACTATCATACATCTCACATCTCACATATGTAAATAAATATGTATGTATCTATGTCTAGTAATATGTATGTTCTATAGGTCTAGCTTCCACAAATCAGTGAGAACATGACATTTGTTTTTTTGAGCTTGACTCATTTAACTCAATACAGTGATTTCCAGTTCCACTCATTTTCCTGAACATATGATTTCATTTTTCGTATGCACATGTAATATCCCCTGGCACGTATAAGCTGTGTTTTTATTCATTTATCCATTGTTGGATGCCTCAATTGATTCCACAGGATAGTTATTGTGAAAGGTGCTGTAGTCAACAAAGGTGTGCAGGAAGTTTTTTTGTTTATTGACTTTCTCCTTCAATAAATGACTAATAGTGGTATGGAAGGGTCACAAAGTCTGTTTATTTTTACTTTCTGAGGACCTTCCATAATGATGTCTATGGTGGTTGTACTGATTTACAATTCCTCCTGCAGTATATGAGGGTTTCTTTTCCCCTCATCCTCACCAGCATTTGTTAGTGTTTGTTTTCTTGATTACTGTGATTCAGGCACTAGAGTAAAATGAAATCTTACTTAGTTTTTAATCCACATTTTCTTTATAGCTAAGGATGTTGAACATTTCTTCATTTATCTTTTAGCCATTTACATTTCTCCTGATAACTATCTTAAATTCTTTTGCATATTTAATTATTTGTTCATTTGGTTATGTAGTTTTTCTGAAAAGTATTTGTTTATACTAGATATCAATCTATTATCTGGAAGCAAAGATAGTCTCCTATTCTGTGAGTTGTTGAGTTGTGTTTTGGTTCCAGTGATATTCTTTTTCTGTGCAGAAACTTTTTAATTTGGTTTAGTCTCAAATGCTGGTTCTTTTATTTTATGGGCAATTCAAATCTAATTCAGAAAATAATTATCTGTGCCTATAGCTTTAGTTTTCCCTCTGATTTCCTGTAATAGATTTGAAGTTCCAGGTCTTATATTTAATTTTTTGATCCATTTGGAATTGTTTTTGAGAGGAAGGGTCAATTTTTAGCATCCCAGTTTTTGACAGCTCCATTTATTAAAGAACATTTCTTCTCTTGTATAAGTTTTTAGTTCTTCTGTTGAAAATTAGATGGTTGTATCTGTGTGGTTTTGTTTGTTTCTGAGTCTTCTATTTCTGTGGTCTTCTGGACTATTTTTGTGCCAGTACCATGCTGTTTTTGTCACTGTGGCTCTGTAAGGTAATTTGTAGTCTAGTATTGTGATACCTCAATGACTGCTCATTTTGATGGGGATTGTTTTCACGCTTCAGGTCTTTTGTGATTCCATATGATGCCTGACTAACACAGACATTTTACTTTGGGGGAGGGCAATATTCTTCCCCTGATTTATTTCTCAGCCTGTTCACTGTTAGTATATAGAAATCTATTGATTTTTTGAGGGTTTATCTTGTATAATATTATGTTTGTAAAGGTGCTTTTCAGATCTAGAAGTTTTGATGGAAGTTATACAGTCTGTTATGTACAGAATCATACTATTTTCAACTAAGGACAATTGACTTCTTTCCATATTCGAAACACTTTTATTGTTATTTTTCTGCTGCCTGTTTCCCTAGCTGGGAATTTTAGTGCCCTATTTATTAACAATGAATAGAGTAGATATCCCTGTCTTCAGAGGAATCACTTTTATTTTTCTCCATTTAATAAGATGCTGGTCTGCCTAAATGTCTTTCTGATGTTGACATACATTCCTTCTATTCCTAGTTTCTTCAGACCTTTTGTTATAAAAGGATATTTTGTCAAAAGCCCTTTCTGCTTCAATTGAGATGATAATGTACTTTATGTACTTTTTGTTATTGATTCTGCTTATGTGAGGTATGACATTTACTGATTATCTATGTTGAATCATCTTTATATCCCAGGATAAAATCAACTTGATTATGATGTGTATAATTTTTAATGTGTTGTTGAATTCTTTTTGTAGAAATGTTATTATGATTTTTGCATCAATGTTGATGAAAGAGGCTGGTCTATAATTTTCTTTTTGTTGTGTCTCTGCTCAATTCTGAAATGATTAAAATACTGGCTTCATACAGTGAGTTCAGTAGTATTCCTTTCTATTCATGGAAGATTTTGAGCAGTTTTTGTTTTCTTCTTAATGATGTCAGTGAATTCAGAAGTGAGTCAATTGGGTCCCATGATTTTTTTTGAAAGATTCTATTATTATTTCAATCTCATTGCTTGTTATAGATGTACTTTACATGTACTTTACATAGATGTGGTTTACATCTTCTTGGTTCAATTTTGGTTAGTCAACTGCATGTAGAAACCTATCAGTTTCTTCTTGATTTTTGTAGTTTGAGTATAAGTTTTCAAATCTTCCTTTATGAGTCTAGATTTCCGTGGTATTTGTTGTGCTATATCCTTTTTAGAACATTACTTCTGAGCTGATTGTCAAATGAATCCTGAGATTCTTGCAGTTTTTACCTACAAACATCTTATTTGGCAATGATAAAGATTTGTTGTTTATTTATATCAGTATAATATCAGTCAGATCTTCATTTGCATTTGATCAGTCACATTTAACTTTGTAAAATGTAATTATCTGTAACACTACAAAGATTAAAGCCAACATAGCTTTTAACATTATTAAAAATATATATCCAAATAAAATATTTCTTTGTGAAGAAAATGCTCAACTTTTCAAATGAAAAAAGTTATGGTCATTCACATTGGAATTTACACTCAACAAATGGCTTATTTATAGTTTGAGTTTCACTTAGTTGCCAAATGCCAAACCTTCAGGTTTAAGGAAGAAGGTCACCTAAATATCATGATAGTTTTAGAGAGAATAAATAGAAGAAATGTAGACATTCTACCTTTCTTGGCTGCAAAATTGACTCTTGGGATTAACTTCGCCTAGTACCCATAACATTCTTCCGTCCCTAATATTCCATGCTCTCTACTCAGAGGTCAGCATCTGTGCTGCAGTTTTAAGGAAAGCCCTGATTCATTTGAGTCACACTGGCTTAGTTAGGTCTTTTCTACCTTGCTATTCTTCCTGAGTCTTGGAATATTATGATATAACCTATTGCTCTTATGAGTAGTTTTCACCTCTCTTGGGTGTGAGTTTGCCACTTTTCCATTTAGAACAAAAAGAAACATGGCAAACATTAAGATTGCTTCTCATTTCTTCACATTTAACTGTTTATTATCAATGTATATAATATATATAATATATATTGTATATATATAGCTCCTTAAATAGTACTCTAGGAGTGTGATCTTCTTTAGAGAAGATCACAAGGGCTCAATAGCTATGTGCATATATTCATATAAACTGACATTTATCAAAATGAGCTCCAAGAAGTGGAGTACTGTACTATTTTCAGTTCTCCTCTTTCTCCTCCTCTTCCTCCTCCTCTTCTTCCTTCCTTCCTTCTTCTTCTTCTTCTTCTTCTTCTTCTTCTTCTTCTTCTTCTTCTTCTTCTTCTTCTTCTTCTTCTTCTTCTTCTTCTTCTTCCCC